>NC_086002.1:8487500-8787500 GCF_030014385.1 Trichomycterus rosablanca | reverse complement strand
AATAGACTGCAAATCCCAGAGGCTACCACACTCAAACATGCAACTTGCAACTTTTGGGTCAAGACAAGGGTCTTTCTACATTTGGTAAAAGGAAAATACAGCAATTCATAGTAAGAATATTATACCACCAGTCAAACATGACACTTGTACTAATAATCCATGAGATATGTCTAGAACCCAGCTGCATTAAGAACTTAACTGGAGTTTATCTGTTGAAATTTGGGTCTATAAGGACCCACGATTTAAGACCCACGATTTTTGCATAGATCATAGAACAGTATATAAGGCTTTGAAGGTCATTAGTGGCTCAGTAATTCATAATGGAAGAAACTTGGAACGACCTTGAATCTTCCTAGGGTCAGTCATCTGGCCATTTAAACAAGAAAGGTCATGGTCAAGGAGGAAAAAAGAACCCACCTGTTAATCTACAAGAGTTTTAAAAGTCTTGTGCAGAGATAGATGAGACGCTATGGAGGAGTGGATGACCTTGAGTAGGACAGCCAAAAACCATACCTAAACCCTATCCAACCTCTGTGAAGAGACCAGACGATATAGAAATTCCAGCAATTCCAGTCATTCATAGAAATTTGCTATTCATTCTGATGGGGATTGAGAGGATTGACCATGAAAAATGGGATAAACTGCCTGAATTCAGGAGTGAATTTTGAATTTTTTTTTTTATTTATTAAATCTACAACACAATAAAGTGTGCAATAAAGTAAATAAATAAAGTCAAAGGGGTCTAAAAGTTTCTGAAAGTCTGAAAGTTTCTTTATATCGGGCCCTACCTGTTCAGTTACCCCACAGTTGTCCTGGACACCAGCCAAATATTTGTCAGTCATCTGTAAGCCAATCATGCATGCGAGTGGGAGGGTCTGAAGATCGTGTTCTGGATGATTGGGCTTCTATGCATCGATGTGGCACCAATCAACCCGGAGCGCCTCTGAGGCCTAAACTTCAGACGGCTCATATTTAACTGATGATTGGATGGATAAAACAGATGAAGAGCAACAGTCAAAAAAACTTCTCTTCCCTCATGTTATGTTTTACACATTTTAAAAATTTGTGCTTAATTGCAAATACAATTTGAGATACATGTAAAAATGCTAAAGTCATTTATATTACTTATATTATATTACCAATGCCTGTTTTTCAATTTGGACTGATACTGAGTACCAGTAGTGATATTAAGTCTGACTCATATAGATAGATCTAAATATTTGCCTGTGAATCCTAATATTAACCAATTTTCTTATTGGAAGATGTTATTACAATAAAGTCAACCTTCTTTCACCCATAGAAGAGTAAACTAAGCTACTGTAGAGATTTGCAGGGGGTGCGGCTAAAGAATCATGCCCATTTGCCATGCTGTTATGAAAATTCCTTGTAATCAAACAGTCCATGCAGACTGCAGACAAGCCGAGCGTTGGCCCAGACCATCAGTCAGGGCCAAATCTATAATACTAATTTCCTCCTCAGGTAGGGGGTCTTAAGGGGCTCTTTTAAAGAACAAGGGAGAATTTCAAGATTATCTAATCAGAGATACCACTAATCTCATCATAATCTCATAATACCCCTGTTGTGAAGCAGCCCCTAGTGCTTCTCTCTGTAATGAGATCTGGGTTAAGCATTAGCAAGTGGAAGTGTAGAGCAAGAATGGGAAAAAAGGAAGTTAGACATCCAATTAGGCTGTGTTTTCCCAGGGACGTGGCAAAATGGTATAATTTACAAGTTTATAACCACCAACGTGATAGAAATACACAAACCCAGCACGAAACGTATGCAATATAAGTAATGTCTTATAAGAAGTCCTGAAGAACGTCATGACTTTGTAGGAGCAACAAAAACTTAGACGCATAGTAAAAGGTCACACAATTGGAAATGAACTACCTGGGACTGCAGGAAGAAAGTAGGAGAACCCAGAATCCAGAACCCAGTGTTTGCGTGTGGGGCAGGTATCAGTGACTCCGATAGCAAAGGGCTATAATTCGGCTGGTATTGTTTCTCTTATCCTCTCCTATCTATCACAGAACCGTAAGTGTTCCTATTTAACCTGTCTGTCAAAAAGCCAGAGGGCAGCTTTCATCTCAGATCAGGTAACTGCATGCTGCTTCAGTAGTTAGGATCTCCACAGCAAAGTGGGACCCATGGAACCACTTCCTTTGCTGAATACACCCTGCACATGCACACACACCTATCTGGTCATAAAAGGGATTAGGGATTAAGCAATTTCTTGTCCTTCAAACAGCTGTGCAACTGCCACTTGCTGGCTTTTATTGAGAAAGGGAGAGGCTATACAATTTTACATACTCATTATGTTAAGCTTTCTTGTGTTAAAGGGCATCTTAAAATATTGAATTGTGTGGGCATGTCAGTTGTGCAAATAATACATATTAACAGGCACTGTTATTAGATATTCAATATAAAATGTTTCATAGTTTCACAGTTAATATACCATACCATGTATACTATTGTAATCATGGCCCTGACATGGCACTTATTATTATTTATACAAATATTATTTTTAAGGTTGTTATTATGAATTATTTACCACTATAATTGAAAAGAAAAGACCCCAAATGCATAATAATCCCATAATTTGGCATTTGGTTAAATAATAGATACATTTTTAATACATTTTGAGGTAGGTACATAGAATTTTTGTAGACAATGAGCAAGTCATTAGAGTGTATTGAGCACTCAGGTATCGCAACGGTCTAATACACTAGCCCACCACCTGGCCACCAGACCGGTTGCACAACAGACAGTTGGCTACGTTTGTTGGAGAAATGGCAGAATGATGAATAGGTTACCTGCAGCTGCAACAGCAACTCCTACAGTCTGGACGGGGCACTGATATGACTGGCAGACATATACAGTTATGTATAGTGGGTGAGTAGTGTGGAAGTGTGTAAAGATGGCACAAGTGTAGGGACATGACTAGCTGCCACAAGCTGGAAAGTATAATGTGGCCTAGAGGTACTGGGATTTTTAACAGTAAACATGTCAATAATAGGTCTAAAACTGGTGGAGTTTGAGCTGAAGGCTAAGTGGGTAATTCACAGTGAGTCAACAAAAATATTTGTACTGTAAGGCTGAGTACTGTAAATGTGTTTAATGGAGTGGTTCCCATCCATGGTACTGGAGTACCCCTGCCCTGTATGTTTTGGTGTTTTCTATGCACTAACAAACTCACTGTGACTCAGAAAGGGCCTGTTAATTAGTTGATTAGTTGGATCAGCTATATAAGAGCAGGGAAAACAACAAGGGTACTTCAGTACCAGTATGGGGAATCACTCATGTAGTGGCTAAGAGACAGCGAGAGAGCACCCCAGGCACCTGGCTTCCTAATTAAATACCTAATTACATACAATTTCCACTGGAGCCTCCCACACTGACAGTGCTCTCTTCTCCTTCAGCAAAAGGGTGTGTGGGGCTGGGGGTGTCGTAATCCTTTGCTGAAGACACAGCTGGCACAGCCCCCACCCTCCCAGTCCTGGAGTTTTGTCTTAAAGAGGAACTGTCATATGGACCCCAACAAAAGCAAGTTAAGCACCTGCAAGAGTTGCAGACCAGGTGCAGGTTTTGGCTGGTACAGAGATAGAGAAAAAGACGCTCACAAACAAAAACACATGCAGATACACATACTGAACCCCTGGGCTAGGCACATACACTGCACCTCTTTAGGCCTCTGCAGGGGTAAAACTCTTTATGCGCTCACCTGGCCCTTTGTTTCACACCAGCTGAGCATGCAGCATCTGCAGCTGGCATCCACAGACTTTTCTGCCAGACAAAAACAAGTCACCTGTTGCCTCAGGCTTTAACGTCTAGGGCTTGGAAATTCGTTACAATTTACCCACCTCAGTTTGTACGGCTATAGAGATGGCAACCAGAAACAAACCTGCCCAAACACTGTGACAGGAAATCAGAAGATAAAAGTTTTGAAAAGAGCAAACAATGACTAAACAATAAACCCATCCTCTTCATTTTAAAACTGCAAATAAGTGGATAACAATTTATATTAGTATGAACATTGGCAGCTGTAGCCTAGTGGTTAAGGTACTGGGCTAGTAAGCAGAAAGTTGCTGATTCAAACCCCACTACTGTCAGATTGTCACTGTTGTGCCCTTGAGCAAGGCCCTTAACCCTCAATTGCTTGGACTATTTACTGTAAGTCTGTAAATAAACAAATTTTAACAGGCGCAAAACACAAAATGCTTGCGGTAAAAATCAGGGACAAATTGTGGGTCACTTGGAAATAAGTTTGAAAAACTGGTCTAGACGAGTACATGGTAGAACAGTGAATAGGAGGATGGGATAGAGGGGTGTAAATAACTTGTCTGTTCAATCAAATTCTAATGAACTCAATTATCCAGTTCGCCACCCAAGAAGGTTGGAGGGTCTTCTTGAGCCTGGTTCCTTTCAAGGTTTCTTACTTGTAATTTTTAGGGATTTTTCCCTTGCCACTGTTGCCCTAGACTTGCTCATTGGAGGTTTTTGGTCCTGAACTGTGTAAAAATTTTGAGATAATGTCCATTGTAAAAAATGCTATACAAATAAATTTGACTTAACTTGTGGAGGTGAACACGGTAGAGAAGCGAATAAAGTCTGAGATAGAGATGTGTATTGAGTAGAGGAGAGGAGGATGGGATAGTGGAGTCTAAAGTGATACGTAGTAGAAAAGGAGCACTGGACATCGGAGTGTAGAGGAGTATAAGTGAAGAAGAGGACAGGATAGAGAATAGAGGAAGACTTGGTAAACGAGTAGAGTAGAGTACAGTCGTCCTAGCTGTCTTCACTCTCTCTCTAGCCTTCACTGACCTGAGCTTAATTGGTCGTGTAATGATGTCGACCCATCATGGTTCCCACAGACTTTAAGCTGAGCTCTGTGCTGAAAGGCCTGTTGCGAAGAAAAGCTCTGCTGTATAATAGGCCTCCTCACCTCCCCCCCCCCCCCCCCCCCCCAGTGAAGGCTTTCAGCAGTTAATTAGGCAGAGCTCGGTTTTTCCACAGAGCAGCAGCATGTTGAGAGCATTGCAGGAACTACTAACCTGCCCCACCATTTATTATCCCACACATACTTATCATCAGCTATTTATTAACTACGCCCACATTTTATTTCATACACATCAGAAATAACCAAATATAATTAACTCATACAATTATTTATTTGTAAACAAAATGCAATTACAATCACAGATAAAATGATCTGAAAATAACTGAAACTGCACTAGGTGTGAATATGTGTATGTGTGTTTGCCCTGTGATGAAATGGCAACCTGTGTAGGGTATTTCCCACCTTTCGCCCAGTGAATTGTACCCACTGCAATACTATCACTCGGCCTGGCGTCTACAAAGACATAATGGAATTAGTCTGAGGGGAAATGGCACAAAACAAAATATACCTAATTAATAAAAATTGTGGCAATCTGGTCCCACTGTGTATTACAGAATGTACTGTAAAGCCTCCACAAGGGGGCATTCATGTACAAGTTTAGTTCATGTTTGCGCCTGTTAAAATTTGTTGATTTCATTATTATTATTTTTCTCTGTGACCCATTTTTTGGCTCGCGACCCTTGAAAAACCCTGTTCTAAAGTCCTGATGTATTCTGATCTAATGTACTTAAGCCTAAATTAGTGCAGATGTTCCTTTAGATCATATCACAAGGAAAGGAACGTACCAGAAAAGGTACAAGCACCATGTATCAGGCTCTAATGAACTGATTAGCAAAGCAGTAGCTGCTAACCAACCGTGACTAATGCTTTACACACACACACACACACATACACATAGTGAGTGGGTGAGAGAGAGAGAGAGAGAGAGAGAGAGAGAGAGAGAGAGAGAGAGAGAGAGAGAGAGAGAGAGAGAAAACTTATTAGATACTTATCAGATTTTAACACCACAATAATCTTTATCTGAGACACACGGTAAGATAACTATTAACATAGCTGTCTTACCTTCCTGTTTCATTTTTTATTTATTTTTTCCTCTATTTCTCTACTTTCATCACTTACTTGTTCTCTTCTTGCAAACCATTCCTCTTTTTTTTTTTTTTTTGATTTTTTTTTTTAACTCTTGCTAATGTTTGATCAGTTTCTCACTTGTTTTTTTGCTGTTTTCTTTTACCATAATTTTTTCTTATTTCTAAACTTTTAAGGGATGCAAAATTGGATTCCTCAGTGGGCAGACAGTAGGTAACCACTGCTAGCTGAAGTGAACATTATTAAATTTATTGTGGGTGTTCTTTGATGTGTTATAATGTCATTTAATTTTTTGGTATTGCCTCTTAAATTACCCATTAGTGTTGATGATTGACTACAGCTGGTAACTTTTCTGTGCCCTGCTGTATGCATATTACGACTGCCATGATATACATGGCCTTTACAAGTATGTACAAGTGTATATAAACTTTTTTGACTTTACATGCTGAACATGCTACTTTCTAATGAAAAACTTAAAAAGTAGATATAACCCAAATTCCCTTAAATTGCTGTCTCTCACTCACTGTTACAATTTGACCAGGTTAAGTAAGACCTTAGAAAAACATACTTGATGTTCAACGCCAATTACACGGCAAATTCAGTGTTTTCATGAACCATTAAGAATCATTTTAAGTCGTTAATAAAAGGGGTCGTCCAGCACACAAAGAGAGAATAAAAAGCCAAATGACTCATAAATAATCTCAGCAAATAACTGCAATTTCAGCCCTCATGGAGATTTCACAGCTGAGTGAGTACACACACACACACACACACACACACACACACACACACTCATACGTGCACTCATACGCACACACGAACACAGACATGCTCCATTACCCATTTTCAATAGTAGCTTTACTTACATTTTTAGGAGCTCTCTCTCTCTCTCTTAACAAGGAGTTTGTGGAAGTTATGTTCCTGGCTGCTTGATTTTAATTAGCACCCTTAATAGGCTAAAACCTAATTAATCCTTATTAGGAAAATGTTTAATTATGACTTCCACACCTCAAACAGCCCCGAGTAGCATGTTTTACAATATAAAGACACAACTATAAATTAATAGCAGCATGTTAACCAGCAGCATTAGGTTTAGTTTTTGATTTGTAACTGTGATAATTATATTTTATTGATTGCATACCTGGATATTATGATGTGACGTTATGATGTAATATTGTAATAATTAATGTATTGCATGCATTAATAATGTTTTAATGACATGACAATTCAATTGTTCATATAATACTTTAACACTTTAAAATGAGTAAATAAGAATAGTGGGCTTGCAGGAGTCACAATAACGTAGGAAGTAAGAAGTGACAGCCATACATTTTTGAGAATCCCAGCAAGCAAAATTAAAGCAGGGTGTGTTCGGATGTCATATGATGCTGCTGTTCACAAGAAGGTGATGCCTGCATTACATGCTTCAGCCTTACAGGTTGGCAAATGTTCATCTATGAAGGAAACTTGTTATTCGGATAAAAAATAGTAACAAAATTAAAAATGAAGATTCAGATTTACTTACCTGTTTTGGTAAAATATAGTATATTATAGTATACAGTATATAGAATAGTATATATAGTATATCACTTTTATTATGTATATTTTTACATGTACTGTAAACTTATGTAATCTACCTTAAACAATGGTGTAGTTTGAATGATTTTAATGTACTGTACCATGTTAAATACAGACTAAAGGTACAAAATAGGATTTCCACCCCATCAATGAGACACATACATTTTACTACTTTTATTTGTGAGTGATAAAGACTCGTTGAGGCTTTTAATGTTTTAACTGCCATTTTTCAAAGATCATTACAATACCTAATGTACTTTTTAAGCACCCGGGGTGCTGTAAAGCAGTAGCAACTAACATTCCACATCAAGTGAGGAGGGTACATTTTCAGAGTAACTGCTTGTACTGAGTGTGAGTAAACAAGGAAGCAGACTAGAAAAAATAACTGTTAATATAAAAGCAGGTCAAACAAAACATAATTTTAGGCTTTTATAAAAAGACTTCAAATTTGCATCAGCACCAGCACATTAGTGCAGAAAATTTCAGATTGTATACAAATAAGCAATAATAGCCATTTGAAGTATTTCAAGCATTTTATCTTGCATTATTAATTTTTTTTTAATATAATATTGTATTCTACTGTTTGCTGCTTTAATAATTACTGTAAATGCACTATTAAAAGGTTTTGTTTTTTTATTGGGGGTGTAGGAATATTTGAAGTAAAATATTCATTTTAATTCGTACTTATTAAATATTAAATTTTAATTTATTTATTTACATTATTGAAATAAATTTACTCTTGTTGTTACTAATGTACTTTGATATTTTTATATGATAAAGTGTATTGTATTAGTGTTTTCATTTTCCCCTCAATCTTACAATAGAAATAAGATAAACATTTATAGCTGTGGATAATTTGGCTAATGCAGAATTTACCTATAAGGGCCCGTTTGGAAGTTTGGAGTTGTGGTGTCATATTTACCATAGGTGCAATCAATCAGTTAATAAATATATAAATCAGTCAATTAATTATTAATAGAAATATATGGATTAATACAGGGCTGAAAACGAATTTGGTTTTTCTCAGTGTTTATCTCTTAAAGTTTTAGATGCTTTTATTTTTATGCTTGTGCAACCAAGTCTTTTGCTTTACTGACACCCAGTGGCTGATACACGTAATTGCATGAAATCCAGCATATCATATAACTGCTGTATTGAGTGTTTATCTGGTCGTTGTTTTGTTCTCAACAGACTCATTCTTTTTAACTTGTCATTTGCATTTTTAAAAAACAAATAAGTATAAAAAATGATTGGAGTTGAAAAATAATTAAATTAGCTGCACACCCTGGGCCCGATACAGCATTTAACAACTTACTATACTCTGTGTACAAAAATAAAGAGCAGGATCATCACCCCTAATTTGAATAAAAACATTTTTTTTTTTTGTATTTGGCACCACTAAAAAAACAAATAAGCACATTTATGAAAATGATTAAGTTATTTTACAAAAGAGCAGGTGGATTTAATCTATTCATCAAACGTTGGTTTTATTAAAAATTTTAGCTTTTTCTCATCTGTTATAAATATAGCCATACCAAATACTAGTGAATTCTTACATTTATGTTCATTTGTCAGATTTGATTTTCACTCGAAAAAAATGTAATAAAAATTGTAAAAATAAATAAATAAAATAAATTTAGAAGCATTTTTGGTCTCAGACGTTTTGGCCTCCACTGCATATTTGCTAATGGCAGTGGTGTCTCACTTTGTTGTTTTTCCATGTTTTTCTATTCTAAATTTCCTGTACGTTCGTGCAAACACCTTCAAATCCATGACTTACTAATTGTTTTAACTTTCCTGCCACCCTGTGTTCATTATGTGCTACTGCAACACATTTATATCTGCGACTGTGACTTACACTTAAATTATTATCACTGCATTCTGAACAAGGAGTCCATAGCCTACCCGAAAATACTGGACAGCAGGGGGCCAGTTCATCTCATGTCATCGGACATTTTCCAGCTTATTTACTCACACAGCTAGGTGCAATTTGAAGTTGCTAATCGACATACTGGCATGTGGTTAGAGGTGGATGAAAACAATTTCCAGAGGAATCCAGTGCAAACACAGAGAGAACATGGTCCACATGGAATCAGAGACTAGGATTAATCTAATTTCCATTACACTACTGCTGTGGCATCGTGCTCTCTGGCAGCCAATAATATCCACTCAACAGTGGCCTGTGATCACAAACTAAACATTATTTTCAGAATAAAGTTTAATAACAAATGTATTCATTAGTTTCATTTCCTTTTTAATTAATGGGCGTAAGGCAGGGATACCTTGGACAGGGCACCAATCAATTGCAGGGCTTTGGTCTGTTTTTAATATTTCTACAAGTGATTCTGACTATTAGGACAAATTTCCATTCAGTTTGGGTTTTCGTCCAGATCTTGGCAAGAGACCACTGTTCCAGTACTTTCAATTAAGTAGCTTTTTATATGGGAACAGTAATAATATCTTTAGTCAATCACTAATCAGTCACTAAGAACATAATAGGTGACATTGTAAAATGACATTGTAGAACTTTCTGCTCTAGCAAGATGATAATTTAAGTTTCTGTATGTGTATGTGACCTAAAATATCAAACTAAATCAAGTATTGTAACAAAGAAGTCTGGTTTGCATTCATTAACTCACAATACGTCACTTTTGATTTTGTAATATGTAGTAAAATATTTCCTGGAAGAAATTCAGAGACAATCAAACATTTTTCATCATTTATTTATTACAAGCAAATATACAGCTTTTTGCTGTTAATAACTACAGAAAAGCTGGCAAAAATCCACATATATCTACAGATTTCAATCTGTTAAAAACCGTATACAAAAAAGACCCCCAAACTGTACAGTGATTCATATTACTACATATATACTGTAAAGTGTACAGTAGTATACATATATTTAAATATACAGTATAGATTTAGTTAAGAGCAACATCGAACTTTGTGCTGACAAATCAAAAATGAAAAGAAAGCAAGAAAAAAAGAAAATAAGAAAAAAGCAAACAAACATTTGGTTACTGTGAATAGGCTGGCATTGATTAAGCCCCACTAGTCAGTAAAGCCTTAAATGACAACAGTAGATTTCTAGGATAGCATTTGGTCACACTTTTAGAACAGCAGCAAACGGACGTTAGAGTGTCGTCTTCCTATTTTCAGTGTGATAAATCCTGGTAAAAACAGTGCACGTCAACATAACTAATCAATGGAAAAGTGAAATTGTAGAAAGAGCAGAGGGTTAAAGCTATTTTTCACCCTCTAACATTTGTTTCTCTCACAAATGTTGCAGTAGTCTGCTGTATCTCCAATTTTAGCTGGTATAAAACGGAAATACCATAAATAGCCATATCTTTTTTTAAACATCTGAATACAAAAAGTAGCAAAAAGACATTTTATTCCCCTTAAGATGTACAAAATAGCTACACAACTGACAGTTCTACTTGTTATTCAGTGATTTTCTGATTCCTGGTTTAGAAACATCACTTGCGGTACAGTGGCTTGTCAGAAAAATGCTCCAAAAGAGCAACACAGGTTATTTACGCCTCGTACAACACGGCCGCGCCACCTTCCCGGAGCTATGTGCACAGAATTCGGCTTTGCTAGTTCACATGGTTTCTGTTATTGTTCACAACTGTGATGATTCAGATCAAGAAAAGCTAAAAGTAGCCTGGATGTTTAAAATAACTTTGATCCAACATGCTAACAGCAAAACTAATGTTGAATGCATACTGTCAGCAACATTTGTATTTTTTGCCTGGACTGCTTCTTCAGTACATTCAGATTTTTGACAACATATTTAAAAATACACATCATAAATAAAGACTTTTACATGGTAGCTGAAAAAACTAATACACAGTAGTGCACAAATCATTAAGTAAATACACTCAGTTGCTAATTTATTAGGTACAACTACCTAAACAGTATGTGACCAAAAGTACATGGACACCTGATCACAAGCTTGCTGGACATCCCATTTCAAAACCAGGGACATTACTGTCAAGTTTTTCTGTCTCTGCAGCTATAACAGCCTGCACTCTTCTAGAAAAAGCTTTTCACATGATCATGGAGTGTGTTTGTGCCCATTTAGTTAAAAATAGTACTAGTAAAGGTACAGCACTGATGTTAGACAGGCTGGCCTACAACTGACATTCTAAATATTTTAAAGGTTTAGGTTTAAGGTTTAAGGATCTGTGAAGGCCAGTGGAGTTCCTCCATGTCTTTATGGACCCACACAGTCATGCTGGAAAAAGAAATGGCCTTTCCCAAACTGTTCCCACAAAGTTATAATTATTTATTTACTATTAAGCAATTGGTACGACTCAAACACCTACAATTTACCCCTCTCACCTTACTCCATCCTGCAATGAACCCTGACCAATACAGGCCAGATATTTTTTTGGTAGTGGACTGTTTTTAGATCAGTAGCAACAAACTATACCAGAGTACCTAAACAATAAGGGCAGTGATCCAGCCTGTGCAGGTATTACTGCGACAAACACACCAAGGTTAAATACAAAAAAAATAAATAGAGCCATGGCAGTAACTAAAGCTGAAGTGTGTAATTTTTTGGGAACTCTCTGGTGGAAGTATGGTATTACAAGCAACTTATTAAAAACCTGTAATTAAATAATGCTGTGCAGCTCATCCTTTTACATATTAAATTAAATCTGAATCTCTGAAACTCTAAAAACTGTGGTAATTGTCAAAGTATCCAGCTGGCAGCATCAAAATATACCTTGGAGCTTTTTATAAGCTTTTGTTTTTTAATTAAAGGGAACTCAAGTCATTAATTATTCATTAGCCTACAACAATTCTTGTTTCTGATGCAATATGTATTGTTTTATTTTCAAAATGTAAATACAAAACATTATATGTAGGAAACAGTCCACCATCCAAAGTATATCTAGTCAGTGCTGGTCTTATGATCGTCATTTTTCAGTAATGGACAGTCAGTAATACCTAAACATATATGGTCAGTAAAAAGAAAGAAAAATAGAGAAACACCTGAGGCCCACAATAACATAGCAACTGAGTGTATATTATACAAAATACAAGCTATTATTTGGTTTCGCTTGAGGACAAATAAAAATGTATGAGTTTAACTCAACAATCAACTTGTTTTAGCATTCATGGAAAAATCTAGAGGTTCACAAGAGCAATATAATGTGCAGTGGTAAAGGTTCTGAGTTTAATATATAAAAAAGTTGTGAATTTAAATCCCAGGAATAATTCTAAGCTATGCGATTAGGAACATAGAAACAGTTAAACATTGATAAGTGATGTTTTATGAGTTTGACTATCATCATAACACATTACATTCAGACACGAAGCGCAAAACAGCTTTGGACAAGAAGCGAAGAACATCCATTCAGTTCGAGTTAGATTGTTCATTAATTCATTCATTTCTGTAAACCTCATCACTGACACACATCAATAAATAGATATAATATTTCCAAATAGATTTCTTTCTAGCATTTACATTTTGATTGTGGCTTTGTAAATCTGATTTATTTAAAACCAGACGAGACACCCTCACTTGCCTTTGCACTATCATCACATGAAAATAATAATACAAACATTATTCATCATTTATTATTCACCTTTTCCCACATTTCACCCACTTCTAACAGATCTGGACAAAAATATATACGCATCCTGGATAATTTGTCTAACATTACATTACCTACATAAGCTCAGGTACTTCTCAGAAAGCACCAGAAGGCACCTACTCACAAGCAGCTAACATGTTAAAAAGAAATAAAACACACAAAAATACCTCTCACTATCTGAACATTGGTCTTTGTAATCAATACCCGCTCTTGTATCTGTCCAACTTTGACTCTGTCATTTTATGAATGATGGTTTTAAAGCTCTGAGATGGATGTCTGGTAATGTGATGAAGAACAAAGGGAAGAAAAGGACGGAACTAAAAAAAAAAACAGGTGTTTGATCCAGCGTGGTGGAGGATGGCAGCAAGGACAGGAGACAAAAGAGGACAAATAAGGAATGTGAAATAAACAGAAACAATACACAAACTGGTGACACAAGGCGACATGATCTATAGTCTTTGGGTGTGTTCACATGGAAAATAAAAAATTAATAAGATATCTGTGAGATAATGAGATATCTGTGAGAAAGACCTGATTTTATGTTTTATATACATTTATGTGCATTACAATTGGATGATGGGAAAACTCTGGCTTTACGCAAGTCAGTAATCAGATTCCGTGGACAGTACAGTCGATTTTAGTGCTTGAGAAATGCAGCAGCATGTAATTTTTGTAAATATATTTAGCAGACAATTCAGGCTAATAAACAATCCACCGTTTTATCTATATTATCTATATAAACCTAAATTTTTAAACCACCATGCTCTATAACTCTTGTTGGATTATTGGAACCACAATAAAATTTAGGTTACCAGTCACTTATTACTTCACCTCCAATTTTTTTACACTGGTAAAACATTATTTATGCATTATTTGTTTATTTCTGCTTTTAAATGAGAAATACGTCACTACCACACTAAGCAGTATATTAAATTAGTTTACCGTCTGTGTAGGTTAGGACCCAGCAGATTTGTAATTTTGTAATTTGTAAAAAATTATTATTTCCAAGGAACGTTTTCTATACATACACAGTTTTAGCAAAAATAAACATCTAATTGATGCATTTTCTCCCCCTTTTCTCCTGATTTTTAGTGCGTCCAGATTTTAACCAATTACAGTATGCTTCCTCTCTACTGGTGCTTACCCCTGACCCGACTAAGGAGAGTGAGACTGTCACATGCCTCCTCCGACACATGTGCAGTAGCCGACTGCATCTTTTCACCCGCATGGGGTGAGTTCATGTGCGGATCAGCCTTGCGCACGGAGAGCCACACCCTGATCGCCTTATTCCTCGCCATCAACCAGCCAGCAGAGGTAGTAATTGCATCAGTTATGAGGTCCCTATCCGGCTTTTCCCACCCTGTATGAACAACAAGCCAATCGTTGTTCATGTAGCCGCCCAGTCCAGCAGGATGGCAGAGCTGAGTTTCGAATCAAATTGATGTTTGAGTGATTAATCAAATTATGCTTTTACTACAATTTAAGATATTATAGCTTCACATGTAAACACGCTTTTATTCAAGCATCTTTAGGAACTCATATGAATCTGAATGGATCTGAAAAATGGAGATCTTTTTATTTTTATATTTTATTATTATATTAATTCAATTTCAGTGCTTTTAAATGACGTAATGTGTGAATAGTTGACTGGACAGTGAATAGACAAAATTGACTTAAGTCTGATACTCGGCATACAAATAAATATAAGAGTGTTACAGCAACCTATAAACTTACACCAGACTAAGCAAAAAAAAACTGATCAGTCAAACTGATTTAAATAATTGCACATCCTAATATATGTATTTTATATAGAATTTGTTGTGCTTTGTACCAAATAGCCATATTATAGTATGGCTTTCATTTTATAGTAACTGAACTAAAGCACTGGGAATGAGGCAAGAATGCACTTTTACCAGGGTGCCTGTTCATCACAGGGCTTACACACTATATATTACATATTTAATAGCTGATCCACCTATTGGCTCCAGGCCCACATGAGAAGAGCACACAGTCTGCACTTAAAGGAATGGAAAAAAAAAAACGGGTCACTGGAGCTGTGTGGAATCAAGAGTAGCCTGCTGAAATAAATATGCAGCACAGTGAAGTGGATACTGTGTAAAGTTTGACTTCATTTATGATCCCAGCATCACTGGTTTTAAAGGAAGTGATAATTTAGTTGGTGCGGTCTAGAATTTGTTGGTGCTACCTGGCCCAGGAGTCCTGGGTGGCATAGCTTGTAAGATACTAAGGGGAACTACACTACTACCATTCATTTCTGGTTAAAACCTTCCATCAATTCGCCCATTGACAATTTGCTAACTAAAGCACTATGTACATTTTAGCAGTGAATAACATGGTTATAACATTGTCTCTCTGCTGGTGCAGAGTGTGTACTTAAGGCAGTATGGTGGGATTCGTCTATTACCATCAACCCCCGTTTCTCACCCCCTAGATCAGTGTAAGGCAAGAAGTACACTAGTTTACTCCGTTTATCTCATAATAACGAACCTTTGGTGTCCAGTGTGAAGTATGAAAAACAGTATGGCATTAAGGCAAAACATGATGGGCCATGATAAGCCAAGGGAATTTTTTAAGGAAGTGAAGATGACTAGGGACTACTAGATGGACTGAATTGGTTCTAGAACCTTCTAGCAATACCAAATAAATAAAATGCAGGTTTGTCTAAGAGCTAAGCTACTCTACTATGGATGGCGAGGTTGTGACAGTCTAGTGTTCACAGAACAACAGTGCAAAAGTTTGTGCACACACATGACACATGACCCACGACAAACTCTAGTCTATAAAGAGGCAACAATGGCCGGAGTTCAGCCACTTACAGTGAAAACAGTGCTTTACGGGGTGTTCCTCAAAAACAGATTAGCGCAAAGGCAACACCAGTTTGTTCTAAAAACAAACAAACAATAAAACAAGCAAAAAAGAAAAAGAACAGAAGGGTGGGGAGAAGAAAAGAAGAAATAGGACAATCAGAGCATGCAAGGCCATGTTATTTTTTGATATTTTAGATCTTTAAAATCCACATTCTGATGTACTACGGCCTTTCTGGTAACAAACATAGCTGTGTTAGCTCATCAGCGCCAGTATATTAATTAGTCATTTGAAACGGGATAAAAAGGTATGGCAGGGTAACACATACAAACACACATGAATAAGGGTCACAAGGTATCTTAACACAGAGCTAAACACTCCTACAGAGCCACCAGGCCAATCCAGCCTCACTCCAAGCACCAATAAACACCCAGCTTGTTGCTGTGTGTTGCCATGGTGAACAGTGTGCGATTCAAGTGTACTTTACAATCCGACAACATCGGTTTCAATTCAAGATCAGTGTCATAAACGTATGCCAGCTTCAACACCGGCAATCCAAACTAGACCGAAACCTAACACTAAGTCAGCTTGGACTTTAATTTAGATAGAAGTTCCAGGCCCGGGTGCGCTGTAGGGGTACGCCTTCCCGGGCAGCCCGGGGTTATTCCCAAAGTGGAAGAAAGGACGGAAAGTGCAGTAGTCAGGGCTACCTCCCCAACGGGTGTACATCAATTTCTTGCGAGGAGAAGAGTCAGACCTGCGCTGAGCGTGGCTCCTGCCCTCGTCACCCTGGCCGCCTCGTCTGCGGACAGGTGTAGCGTGGAGGGAGGGCAGAGGGGTGAACTCTGACAGCTGACCATTGTAAAGCTTATCTGCATTCTGTAGGAACAGAAAGAAAACACAAGACAAAAAAAAGCAAAAAAGAGATTGGTGAGAAATTTCTGGATCAAATGGGCGTGTACGAACGCAGCATGCAGGCAGCGGATACAAGAGTTCACAAAAGCGAATTAAGCCAAAATTAACCTCAAGCCCCAAACACAAATTGTGCAAATGAAAAATTCACATCATGCACGTAGAAGTGTGAAAGAGTTACAGTCGTTCAGTCCTAGAAATAAATGCTTTATTTTTTATTTTGCTGTAATTATGACAAAAATATTGAGTGCAGTCGCGCTTTATTTAAAAGCTGCTGTCACACACACCAAAATATTACCAGTTTACAAATTTGTGCATTTTAATAAGGCAATTATTAACTTGATAGCCAATTAGAATGTAGCAGGATCACGCTACTCTGTCAGTCAGTGTCTGCGGACAGCAGAAGGCACTGTTGCTGAGGCAGCAAGGTCATTAAGGTTCTTACCCATCCTTAGACATGTCCAATTGTATTTGCCTAGTGCCCGGCCAGGCTGATTGCACCACCAATATTAAAAAACAAGAGTCTGGTTTTGACAGTGGTGGGCTATTGTATTTGACTACTGCACCAGTGCAACCACAGTTTTAAAATTATAAAATCTATTAAAATGTATCCAATATATACAGAACATTTGGTACACAGTTTAAGACTTAGATTTTACTTTTGCTGGAATATATTAAGTGCAGTACTTAATAACTATCCCATATAGTGAGGTAAATGCTTTTATTGCAAATGTTATGGATTTAAATATTATGTAGTGCCAAATATAAACAGTAGAATTTCTCGGATGGAATGTAGTTAGACTTTAAACCTTCTCAAATTGTAAAAAAGAATATTCTTTTTCAAATGTGTTTTTAGTACCTTCTAGAACTGAACAATCTGTAAACAAAGCATACATTATTTTACTTAAAGAGATACAAGGCGATTAAGAGTAATATTAAGACCTCAAGTTATTTCCACAGAAAACAGAAGAGATTGTGTATAAATGTGTAGCAAAATTAAAGCATTTGTGCTCTGAATTGTCCACACGCCAACAAACACTCCACTGTAGTGAGTCTCCCAACCAACACCAGCCGATCGGCTTTCACAGCAAAAGCACTCCATCACACCAGGGGCTTCTCGGTTCTGTCACCATCAGACTAATCACATCTATATTTAGCAATTCAACACACTGAAAACATGACTTTCTGTCTAGATGATGTCACAATGCTTTTGGATTGAATTTAATTTTTATAAATGACTAGTATGACTCTCAGAGGTACAAATATAGAAGCTTGAATTCCTAATAATAATAAGCGCCATGTAAGTGCCACGTCAAAAGTTGCATAGCAATCAAGGACACATCTTATCTGCAATATGTACAGACTACTGTCTGCAGGAGGACCAGAATCTTTCTGATACAGCATTGAGCTGCCTTTATGTAGACATTCCACTGCTGATTTGGGTTTACAGAGTTAAATCCGGTGAAGTTTTTCAACAATATTGGAGCATTTACTTGACTTGTCATCATGTATTGGTGCATTTGGTCCATCAATGGATATTTCGTAGTAAAAATCAGTAATGGATTTTCAATAGCAGTCCATGTCCATGCAGAGAACCCTGATACAAATTGTACTGCTAGAGTTATAAGCCAACACTACTCGTCTTTGGTCCTGCCCTCAATTTCTTTAGATTAGAATTGTCTCTTGTATTTATTGTAGGTCTTCGTGTTTATGGTACTGTTTTTATCTGCACTGTGTATTTTGTATTGTTTTGCACTTGAACGGTGTTTTGTTTTGAACGTTGTTTCATTTCAGTATGTACTTGTATACAGCTAAAATGACAATAAAGCCTCTTGATTCTTAAACTGACTCACCTAAAAACCTGAGTAAGACAATAGGAATAACCCTCATATTTTTATTTGACCTCCCTATGTTGCTGTAGCAGAAAAATAGTTTCTGTTTGACTGTGCTGCAAATCATCAATACCACAAGACTGGGCATTTTAGTTTATACAAAAAGTTCTGAAAAATGCAAACCTATTTAATGTAAAAGTTCTAAACGACATCATTCTTATAATAAAGCCAAAATGCATTGTGAATCACCAGTGATGAATAATCATTCTAGATTTGATTAGTCTGATGGTGAATAATATGTTAGTCTGAACCCCTGTACACTCAGTTTACCATGGTGTTATGCCTCAGTGGTGGTCTGAACCCCATCTAACAGTGAGCCCTCACTGTGTGCTAGAAAGATCCTATCAGCTTTCATTCTCTGTAAACAGTCACACAAGCACACACATGTACACACAACACACACACACAAACATACACAATATGGACTCAACCCAAAGAAAATGATTGTGAAAGCTCATGTTGGGGTTTTTCTCCTGTTCTTTAAAATCCCATCTCCAATAAATAAGTGCTGCTAAATAAAACATCAGTTACTGTTGCATAAAATTAACAATTAAACAAAATATGGAACACATACAAAGCATGGCATAAAAACAGTGCACAAACATACTGCATATATCAATGAGCAATTCACATACACCATCACACAGATGTCCACTTTCATGCATTCACACATTATAAAGGCATGAGACCATAAATGAAACAAGTTTAACTCTGGGGTAACGCAGTGCTGCTTACAATCATTACTAAGAGATTAAAAAGCTTACAGGACTGACTAATGCTTTTCCAATAAGCAGTGAGGCCTGACATCAGAGCCAAGACACATAACTATTAGACAGACAGACAGACAGACAGACAGACAGACAGACAGACAGACAGACAGATAGATACATTCACACTACTGGAGCTACTGGAGAAGCTGCCACTCGTGACAGAACCTAGACTAAGTTTATTATATATTACTAATTTATTATACACAAGCATATGGCATGCTTTTGTCTGCTTAAATTCTCTCTGCATAAATTACATCTGTCAACCCACCACCTGTCTTCGTAATATTGGTTTCACAAGACCTGCAATTGCATATTTGTACATGAAGGGCTTTTGTATTTTATGATGTAATAACATGCACATCAAAGAAAATGGTGAGCAAGTAATTAATTTTTTTTATAGGTGTTTAAATTCATGGTGTATTCCATTAGCTAATTCTGGGGGTTTTAAACCCTGGGTCGTGACACTTAGGTGGGTCGTGAGCTGAAAAAAATTGGTCTCAGAGAAAAATAATAATAATTAAATAAACTTGTACTCAAACGCCCCCTTGTGAAGGCTTTATGTCACATCTTGTAAATCGCAGTGGGACCTGATGCACTGCTGTTGTTGCCTGGGTCGCATAAAAAATCATGGAAATGTGGGTTGCTTGAAAAAAATGCTACTAATTGAAGCATTTAGAATTGGTACAATAATGCATCCATATGTTAGTTTTGATAGCTTAATTATGATAGCTAATGCAAATTCTTGTACTTCAAATCTAGAACAACAAAGCCTGAATCTAGTAATTATGGCTATGATTTCAGCATTAATAGTAAGAAGCAACACGTACCCCACAGTGACTTGTTCCACACATCCACATATACACACATGCACACATGCAAAGAGTGTGATACAATCACCTCTCGCCCAGTTCAGAAACTGATACTGCTGGAAGTCTGAGAGAGCATAAAGATGGTGGACTGCTCGGTGGTAAGGCACTGGCGCTTTGTCTGCCGTTACCACGGCCACACAGGTGAGTGGACAAGGGTCAAAAGTCAGAGGTTATAGACACAGGTAAGGGAAAGTTCAGCAATGCAGTCACACGTCACAGCAGAAGAAACCGGGAGAGAAAGGACAAGGAAAAGACAGAGAGGTTTAGAAGGGTTAACATAGATGCAGGTAAGAATTTGATCTTAGAACTATACACACAAAACATCTAGACTTATAGTTCTGTTACTTTATTTGTGTAGTAGTACAGCCTTACTGCTTATGTCAATCAATTCATAGATAAATATGCTCTGTTTCTTTCTTTTGCCCTGAGACAAAATTACAAAGAACAACTAATTTAATGTCCTAGTGTAAATCTATCATACAAGTATTCAGATACAGTACAGTTACATACAATATATGCCTAAAACTGACCATGACTTTTATGACTTTGGCCATTAAACAAATGGTATTAAAATAGAGCGACTTACATGTGATTTTTTCAGCTATAATAACAGTCACTCTTTTAAGAAGGCTTCTTATGTCCGTGAGAATTTGTGCAAAAATCAGATTTTTTAAATATCTTGTATTTTAGAACTTGGCTAAGCAATACATTGCATTTTTTCAGCAAAATTAGCAAGATTAACAAAGATAACAAAGGCTTTATTAATAATAAAATGTAAACTTTCCCTGCTTTGTAACATCTGCTTTGCAAGTGGACACAAACCACCAGTTTGAGTAAATGTGTCGGTTGATGATTGTATGATTGTGATGATGGATGCAGATGCTTTCTGTCTTTTTTATTAATTATTCAACTGTTGTATAGTATTTATTTTGCCTAGTTTGTACTACATAATAGTTCCGTTACATATTAATTAATAAACTGTGAGTTGCTAAGCTCAACATTTTTGACTAAATGTTTTTTTTTGGGGGGGGATTAGATCAGTCAAAGAAATTTTATCAGAGGAAGAACAAAACTGGAAAATTCCACAGGTGTGAGTTAAGGCAGGTTATTAAAAAAGCACACACTGCTACAACATATAGTCACAACCGAGGAAAAAAAAAAACTTAGAACAGTTCAGGACATCCAACAAAAACAAGCAAATAAACACTTGTTTTTTCTTCCATGTTTCAACCAAACTTGTTACAGATTATTACAAGATTGCATACAGATTACTGGAAGTGAAATAGAAAGTAGAAGAGTCAGGAGAATTGCAGCTGAGGTTTTTCCTGAACTGCAACAAAAATACACTTACACTGAGCTTGCTCGAGACAGATCCATAGCAAAGGTAAAGCTAAACACCATAAACATGGTCAAAACAGTGAAATGTCTACAACATTAATATTACTCAGGGGTCAGAAGATTTAGAAAAAAATTTATTGTCAGGATTATTTTTGAAGGTATTAGAATATAATGATTTATTTCTGTATGTTCTTCATCTAAGATTTCCCTGTGCTGTAATTATTTTAAAAAGTTGCTTAAAATACATAACTATTTTAAATAATAGGTCTGAGACCAATAGAAAGTAGTAGTTGGACTGTTAGTGATTACTAATGTTATATTCTTGATTATGAATGTTATATTAAAATTATTAGTAGTACTTGTAGTAGAGATTAGAGAAAAATATAATTATTAGTATTATTACATTACAATTTTTATCTACATTATTAATTAAACAATTAATTGATAAGATGGATAAATGATTAGGTAAGACAAGATTAGTTAATTAATCATTATTGTTTTTGCCAAAATATTGTGGTTAAAATGTGTTTTCAATTCATACAGTAGAATTGTATAAATTGTTTCCTAAAAATACTTTATAAAAAAAAATATTATACCAAACCCTATCAAATATATCGAAGTAGTCCTGTTAAATCATTATTTTAAACAGTAATTTAATGTTATTATTATTTCATATCTTTTTTATTGAGCTTGTCTATATTCTATCAAACTTGAATGTTTTTTTAGTAAGTAGAACAGTAGAATACAGTGGAACAGTAGTAAGAACTGTACCTGTATTTTTTCGGTGGTGGTGGGCCACAGTGCCCTGCACAGCACTTTCTTTATCACGTCAGGCAGCAGACTGACCACAATGAGCAGAATGATGCTGAGCCACGCCGGGCCACTCGCCAACATTTGCATGAAAACATAGTACATCCTCTGGTAGTTCAGGAACGGCCTTCAGCAGTGAGAAGAGGGAAGAGAAACCTGATTTCCCAGCACCATTATGCATGAACAATGAGTCAAAGTGAACCATATCTGTGACTCGCTCTGAGCATTAAAAAATACAACTGCAAAAGAAGCTTCAGCATTTTAAGTGCTGGATTTGTCACAGAGACAGACTGCTTATGATAAATTCAATTACCAGAATCGCCTCAGCAAATATTTGAGATGCAATTTAGCTTGGGAAGAATCATAATTATAAATAATATGAATGTGTTAGCTGCATATTTACAAGGCTTAATTTAATAATGCAAAAGTAATATAAGTTATTCAGATAACTAATATAGTTCTTGAAAACTTCTGCTCCTTCAGGTTCAATAATATTCTCACTCTGTGTATATACAGTACATACCGGCTCCTCTACAGTTAGTTATGTGTAAAAGTTTGAACTTTTTCATTGACCCTTTATGTGAAAATGAGCTGATGCTTCTTCTAGAGAAAACAATCTTCTGCACATTTTTATGCACAATAACTGTTTATTTGCCAAATTTGACATATTAAAGAACAAATAATACAATATTACTTGTGCAAAGGTTGAAGTTTGACAAGGGGTGTCCAAACGCTTGCACACGACTGTAAGCTTCAAATGAAGTTGCCGTTTAGGTTTCACCCCAGTGACGGCCATTACTGTGTTGTGTGTGTTTTTTTCAGCAACTATTTATATTTTATGTACAATAAACATGTGCTGTCCTAAAAATTACCAAAAAAAAGGACTTTGGAACGTACCAAATGATGCCGCCCCAGAGGAGTGAGAAGATCACGTAGAAGAGCAGTGACCCCCATATCACAAAGTGGTTTATCCAGGTCCAGTAGTGCGTGTCAAGAGCCAGCTGAAGAACGCAAAGATACACAGAAACAAAAGTGGTAAAATACACTATGTAGCCAAAAGTTTGTGGACAGCTGACTATGACCTTGTTGGACATATTTTTCCAAAGAAGTATTATCACATAATTAAAACATTCTATCTTAAAAATTAGGCGTTGTTAACACAAGAATAATCACAGAGTAATTAATTTGTGTGTATGGTGCTCTACCTTTAACGTGACTGTAAATACCAGCACTGTGAACACCAGCGTGCCAAACGTCCAGTTTCCAAACATCTACAACAAACAGTAACAAAAGCAATAACACACACGTATATCTTCATATAAACAAAACTACACACCCTTTAAAGTACAATATCTACAGTTCTACTAGCCACTACACTTCAAGTAACACAATAATAATGCTCTTAATGTAATGTTCTGTGTTTAAGATATTATACCAGCATTTTTTTCACTTTAGATTAACCCAAATTATATTAATTAGTTAATTTATTTTACTCAACTGCTTTATCCTGATCAGGGTTACAGTGGGTTCTGGGTGTGCTGGGTACAAAGCAGTAACTTAGTACATAGGTGCCAAAACACATTTACATCCAAAGCCAATTTAGAGTGCATGAAACACCTTACAAACAATGGCCAGTATAGTGGTAAAATATTACATTTCATTATGATTATTAAAATAATTATTTAATAATTTAATTATTATCACTATTATTATTATTACTGTTGTCATTTTATTTTTATTACTGTCAGTACTATTATTGTTATTACGATTATCATTATTATTATTATTTTAATCATTATTGTTATTACTGTTATAATTTTTATTATTACTGTTATTATTATTATTTCTACTGTTATTATTATTGTTACTATTAATATTAATGTTATTATTGTTATTATTGTTATCATTTTTATAATTACTATTATTATTATTATTGTTATTAATCATGATTTCATTATGGTTATTATTATTATCAATTTAATTATGTTTTTATTATTATTACTGTTGTTATTATTGTTACTATTATTATTAATGTTATTATTGTTGTCATTTTTAAAATTATAGTTATTATTATTGTTACTACTGTTATCACTTTTATTAGCACTGTTATTATTTTCATTATCATTATTTCTCTTTAGTAACCGCTTTACTTTGATTATGATGATATGTCTGGGGCAAAGTGGAAATCCTGTGCACAAGACAGAAATACACACAGCACTGGATACCAATCCATCACAGAATATCCCACGCTTCCTCATTTATTTAAACTTAAAGACACTAAAGTAGTCAATTCACCTACAGGTATGTTATATTGTTGTGTTGCATCCACAGTACACATACAGCTGTTCTTCTTTCTCTGTAATATTATTACTACGATTGTTAATTATTTTCATATTTGTTATTCTTTATATTACGAACATTATTATTGTTGTTCTTGTAATTATTAAAATTATTATTAATGTTGTTTTTAATTATTGTTGTTTTAACTGTTATGATTATTTACATAATTAGTGGTATTAATATATTTACTGATTTTTAATTAAAATACAATAAACAAAAACAAGCCACAGTAAACATGGAGACATGGGGTGTGTGATGGTGGGTTTTAGTGCTTTAGCAAACACCACATGAACATGATGACATTCACACCAAAATGAGCGTGTGGAAAACTTACCATTGTAAGCAAACAAAAAATCTAATGGTTAAACAACTGCAAGGACAAATTTAAGTGTTAATGAACTCTGGAATTTAATTCGATTAGAAGTGAAGAACATTACAGAACAGAGATGATGAAGTCAGGAGGTTTTTGCCATCATCCTGGACTGACAGCACAAACTCTGGTCCTGGTTTTTGTGTTCTGACATGCTTTTTGCCACCAAGATTAGATCCACATTACAACTGACAATACAAATTGCTTACATTAATCCATTTGGGATCTCCAAATCTCCAAACGTTACATATAGCAGCATTAATCTGACAGGCAGTGCCGGCTTTTATAGCAAATATTAATGCACACAATTTATTTGTAACCCGCAAATATGAGACTGAGCAGATCTTCGGTCGGAATCGATCTACAAAATTAAGCAGCCCTAGTTCCAATGGACATGTAGTCACATGATATAAAGGCACTCCTATCCCTATTTGTCCTTGCTGTGTGCCCTAAGATGATAGATGCAACATCAAACAAAACCTGTGAGCATGATAACATCGACACCTCACCTGAAGACACACACAAACATAAAAATGTGCTCCTAGTGTACTACACAATGGAGGGTCATGAGAGGGGTGGTGGGCTAAACCTACAGCACCCAGGCCTAGTATACTAATGAAGAGTTTTGAGAGTTAGTAGGTTAATGAGATGTAAATGTGAGGGTCAGTATTACAAAACAAAAGGTCAAAATGAGGGTGAGAGGGGTAGAAACAGACCAAACTCAAACTAAAAAGAGAATGAGAGACAGATAGGGACAGGCTTACCATCTGCGTGTTTGTGGCCATTAGCTGAGGAAAGGAAAAGGGGAAAAACAAGAAAGAGCAAGAAATAAGAAGAAGAAACAGAAAGAGAAAAGAAATAAAGAAAATAATCAACCAGAGGCGAGAGAAGGAGAAAGAGGGGAGAGGCAAGAAAGTAAAGAAGAACAAAATTAGGATGTTATAAACAGAAAAAAAAACCAAAACGAACCAAACCGAACAAAAAAGTTCCTCAGTTCCAACAGATCATTATGAGTGAAATTAATGAAACAGAAAAGGATGCCTGATTACCCAGCATGCTCTCTGTCATATACATGAATGGAGATGTACCTGTAATGGTTATAAATTTGCGTAAAGGAAGACATAAGCTAGTATACGTCCTCACTTTACCTCAGAATATAAAAAGGAAATTTCACACACACCCACACACTCAAGAAAACCTTGCAAACACTCATTCTGCCTCAAATCAATGGAGCATAAAAAATAAAAAAATCTGATAAAAGAAAAAATAATAATGAAGAATAAAGTCTGTGAGTCTGTGTATCAGGATGGAGATTATGTTGTTACCTGGCCGTTGCTGGTGAAGGTGGTGTTGTCAAACAGGAAGAAAGCACCGAAAAAGAAAACCATGGCATCAAATACCCCCAGAAATGTCCAGTAGATGAATATGGGCCACTGCAGCAAAGAATTCTTCGCAATGTCCCTGAAAAATCAAAATTTATGTTTCTTTTTTGGCACATTACCACCAACATCCATGATGGTTAAGAACAGGGATCTTTAAAAAGAAATGAAGTGGATGCAGAGATTTAAGCCTTGTAGGGGCTAGACACGATTTTACTTGATTAATAAATAATTTTACATAAAAAAGCAGCAACATCTGGCGCCCAGGTGGCGCAGTGGGATATTCCTCTAGCACACCAGCGCCAAGATTCTGAACACCCCGGTTCGAATCTCGGCTCTGCTACCGGTCGGCAATTGGCCACCGTGGCTGCTGGGTGAGGACTAAGTGGGTGGGGTCTTCAAACGCTGTGCAAGGACCCTGGTTAGCAGATAGAGGCATCTGTGCAGAAGCACATGCATAAAGAAGGGGTCCGCTAAAACTGGGCACGCGTCGGAGGGCACGTGTGCAGCAGTATACCCTCCTCGAATGCAATCAGAGATCCACAGCAGCAGAAGACAAATTGACTACGCTAAATCGGGAGAAAATGCATAAATAAATCAAAAGTAGCAACATTTAAATGAACATGCGGAATCAGGTGTAGCTCCTGCTTGGCTTGAATGAAGAACTTAAAACGAACAAAAAACTAATCTCATCAGATTTAATGGAGGTTTTCAGAGCCTGAAAGTGTAATATAATGTTAGAACAAGGTTCTGCTGTTTCATTCTTATTATTCTTTCATTATATACGGTCACTTCTATGCCCTAAATGTAAATAAAAGCTAATAATGTATAATAATAAACAAAATAAGTATGGTTGTTTGGGTTAATTCAACATTAAGTACAACTTTAATAATACGTTTTTCTGGCATCACAGACCCAAGAAATCCTCAATATATTTAATAATCCTGTTAATGCACGAGGCCTCTAACCACTAAACACCTGTACTACTGTTTGCTCCTTAATATACTTCTGAACAGTTGAAGACTGAGTTAAAATCACGGCCCCCGATTGATTAAGCACTTAAGTTAACAGTATTGCTACATTGCAACGATCCACAGAGGGCCAAAAGCCAAGTGTGCTTTCCCTGCAACTATGTAAGACAGTTTGTGTGCAATTACATTCGCAAGCAAAAGGGAAACAGTGTATCGATCACAGGAATAAAGCCAAGAGTTGAGGAAACAAAGCCATTTACAGTTAAATGAAAAAGGTGGGTTGGGGGTTTAGTGTTTTGGGCTAGAATCATAATGAAGAAAAGGAAAAATAAAAAGTGAGCTGAAGGAAATTAGTTATAAATAGAATCATCAAACAAAAATGGTAAAGTTACTGCAATGAGAACAAAGTCGAGCTAATGAGAACATATAACACTCCTGAAAACATTTACATTTTTAGCATGTAGCAGATGCCTCTTATCCAAAAATTGCATTGTGCACTGTGCAATGACAATAAAGGCATTCTATTCTATTCTATTCTATTCTATTCTATTCTATCCTATCCAAAGCGACTTACAACTGAGACCGTATATATTGCAAGCAATTGAGGATTAAGAGACTTGTTTAAGGGCCCAACAGTGGCAACCTGGCAGATGTGGGACTTGAACCAGTGACCTTCCAGTTACTAGTCCTGTCCCTTAACCGCTGAGCTACCACTGCTCTGCTTGAAAAGTAATATAAACTAATTTATAATGAATATTGCAGACACAAAATAATGGCTTCAAAGATTAATGACTGGCGTCCAGGTGGCACAGCGGGATATTCTGCTAACCCTCCGAGTTCTGGTTTCGAGTTCGAATTTCAGCTCTGCTACCGGTTGGCTGGGCGCACCTGCTGGGTGGAAAAAGAATGGCCAAAAAAAAAGGGGCTGTGTAAGGACCCAGGTAAGTAGCCCGAGGCGCCTGTACAGATGTGGTGGAACGTGGAGATCAGAGTTTGACTCTGCATGCGCGAGACTGGCCTCACACACTAATCCACCAAAGTATGGGAGAATAAGAAGGGGTCGTGGACAGCGCACGTGTCGGAGGGAGCATGTGTCATGCAAATATACCCTCCTCTGACGCGTTCAAGGTCCCCAGTGGAGGAAGACTAATTGGCTACGCTAAATTATGGAAAAAGGGAGAAAATGTGCAAATAAAAAAGTAAATAATATATATTACTGACTACGTTACACTTAAATAAACACATACAGATAAAAAGTTATAGCTAATAGTGTCATTCTGATAATACTACTGTTCCCTATAAGAGTTTATTGCTCAATCAGAATTTTATTCTGGTTAAAACAACTGTGTGTTGATATCGTCGCCCCTCTTTTGAGTTGTAATTCTATTCTACTCTATTTCAGCAACACAAATCATCAAATGTCATCTATTTTACAAACTCACAGATGAATTTCCTATCTGAATCCATTCAATAATATGAGAAGCTTCATGTGCATGTGAAGTGTGTGCAATCCCAATCAAACAGTCCAGTTTGTCCGGTAGGTTAGGCTCTGAGTATGAAGCAGACGATAGCACTGTAACAAAGCCACCAAGATAAGTTTCTGCCTGCTGCCCGGCTGCTATAATCACCCAGTAAAAGCAGCAGCCCATAAACAGAAAGGAGGAAGAGTAATAAAGATATGTCTAATAAACTTCATGAGAGGGATATAAACCTTGCGCAGCAGTTTTAAAACTTGCAAATCTAACTTTGCGATTTCAATTAAATTCTCAGTTAATTGGCTAAGATAAAACACTTGTGGAAAATGGTGCTGCTTAACGATCGCGTGATGAGTAAGAGTTTCTTACGCCGAGTTTAATATGCCGTTAGATAGTGGAGCGGCAAGAAACAATAAAACCTGTTTTTATCAGAATTACTGGCTGTTATCAGTGTTCCAGCTAAAGTCAGCCAAAATACAATTCTGTATCAGAACCTCTCACTTTCCTTCCTCTCTGATCAGTTCACAACACAACCCCCAGAAAAGTCAACCGCTTTCATTTAATATAAACAATACATAGGACACAGCGGCCAAAATCCAAAACACAGCAAAAAAATCATAACCACTGTTTACCTTAGCGTATGTTCTTCCAGATGCTATTAAATTTATAACCATGTGTTGTCCCATTAGGAATATAGTCTGTTATTTTGTAAATGTGCTTATAATCAAAAACCTCCAAACTTTTCCCGGTTGTGAAGTAAAACAGTAACTCGTTAGAAAGCCAATCAAGCTTTCCTTGACACATCATCTGTGTGACGTAAACTGAATAAATGCAAATAACAGCATTTCCTACTAAAAATTAAAATCAGAAGGTCTGATTGGTTCAGAAGGTCTTTCAACCGTTAGTGCCAATTCTGTAGGAGGGTTCCATTCACCCCAGTTGTCCCTGTAAAGTACGTAGGGCATTCCACCATTTTAAGTAAGATTCCAATCCAAAGGTAACGAAAATGTTCAAATGAACTTCAAACTGAGTAGGGAGTAGGGAGCAACGTTTAATCACTACGCCGGAAGCTGGCTGTAACATTTACCCATGGCGTGCGTTGCGGGTATATATATATATATATATATATATATAATGGTCACATGTAACTAATGTTAACACATGCTGACGCTAGGGACTCTTGTTGTTTACGAGTCATTTTTTGCAAGTCATGAGTCGAGTCTAAATCATTTTAAATGAGTCCGAGTCGAGTCTGAAGTCAGTGTGTGAGTCCCCATCTCTGCTATTGCCTACCTGGGCAGCTGCCTAAGTAGAGAGGGTTCTAAAAAGACATTGAACTTATAAGGTAGATTATTTAGATGCACTACTTAAACAGCGATTACCGTGATTACGTCACCGCAGTTTTCACTTATTAAGCTAACACAGTTAGCCTCAGGCCATTCAAACCAATGGGCTGAGGCGGCACAACCCGCTAGAATGCCAGCTAACATCTCCAGTTTACCGAAAACTATTAAACTGTCACTGACGAGCCTGAATTTGCAAATACATTACACTTGTGCACCTTTATACAAATTAAAAATCAATGACAATTTGTTTACAATTCAAAAGAACTTTGTCTGTTGCTTGTTTGTTCGCCATATTTGTCATTTTTTTGGGAGAAAAGTTGTGCCGCACTGATTGCTGGGATTGCCTTCACTGCTAAGGAAGCATCAGATGCTCCCTCATTGTTCAGGCACTTTATCGCTTAGAATTAAGGCACCTTATTAGGCAGCATTTTAAGGTATCTAAGAATTCAAACAGGCTTCTTCTAGGGAGAGTGCGTAGGATGACGTAAAAACAGTTGTCTATGTGGAGAGATTACTAGGTTTTCAAACAGACTGATATACTGAAAATTTTTTATTACTGACTAGCCGTCTGTTAGGAATATAACTGTATTTAAAGAATAACTATGGTTATAAAAGCAGAATGGAGGGAGGGATATCAGGCTTTATAGCATCTCAACACATGGAGTACATAGACCTACCTGTAAAGAGAGGGGTCCCGTTTTAGGATGTCCATGTTGATGTGCTGTTCCATCAGGCTGTACAGCAGGATGGGCAGCGAGGTGAAGCTGATATTGTACAGGGTAAGATATGCAGTGTCATACAGAGGCTGCAGAAAGAAAATAAAGTATATTTTATATAAGTTTATCTGTTCATTTGAAAACCATCCAGACACGGAAATGCAAAACCTACATCCAAACATCACCCACTTCACGTTAACATAAAGCGGCTCTGAAAGATTACCTGCTGGGAGAAGCCACAGAAGAACTGGTACAGGAACTGAGGGAAGATGAAGCATACATTCTGTTGGAGGAGAGACACATATTTTACTCGCTGCAGCCCAAAGAGAACTAAACACCTCACATAACGATGTGTGAACTCACAGACTGTATATAGCACCATCATGATGCTAGGTGATACAGTTTTGGGGAGAGGAGTTGCTAAACAAACCACATTTTCCACAATAGCACAAATACAAAAGTTCTGCAAGTGTTATGTTTCCGCTTTAGGAACTATACATCTTTATTCTATACAGCTAAATAAAATAAAACGTCAACCACTTTTATTTAATATAATATTAAATATTCATATTTTTAACAAGACTGTCAAAACTATACAGTACAGTACATAAGTATACTATGCAGTAGGAAGCAATACTTTATAGTATTTATATATTTCAGTTCTGTTTAAACATGTTTAATATAGTAACAGAATATTACCCCCCCCATCAAAACCTTTGTTTATACTTATAAAAATACATAACCTTTTGCTCATATTCATACAGATTAATAAGTACAAAGTAGGAAGCCATAAAACATGATGTGTGTACATTTAATGTGGATTTATGTGCTTAAAATATGCTATATAAGCAGACAGTTGCACTACCAGACATTTTTTCTACTCTGGAGTGCAAAAATGGCAAAATTTATTATGATCCGTTAATAAGACGAAGCATTGTAGAGCTGATTTTTTTTTATTTATGCTTGTGCTATACTTGTTGTGAGAACAGCTGCTACATAAAAAAGCATGACACATCTAACAATAAATACTGTGTGATAATAAATACTGTTCGAGAGAATCTGTACCTTGTAGAAGAAGTACTGCACCAGCTCAGATATTCTGATATAGTAATAGTGTCCGTGCACCAGCAGCATCTTCTTTAGGTGTTTAAACTTTGGAATTGCATAGTCACTGTTGCGTGCAGCTTGTCTGCCCTCCTTTCCCATGATGCCTAAAAACAGAATAAGTGGTCTCGTTAAATTAAAGAATATACATATATTTGAATATTAATTTCAATGTAATTTTTTACTGATAAAGAGGATAAACATCAGCAGTAACAAATGTTGGAGACTGTTTAATTCAGAAACAAACTTATATGCCCCCCTTAAAAAATAATATAAATAAATAAATAAAATGTTAAAGATTATAAGTTTTACACACACACTCCCAATCAATCCTTAATTACTTTCTATTTACAATATGAACATACCAGTCACTTTAGAAAACTGCTTATTTACTTAATTGCCCAATTCTATAGAAAACATTGTATGTATGTACTTACCGATGCCCACATGAGCTTCTAGGATCATGCTGACGTCATTGGCTCCGTCTCCAATGGCCAGAGTGATGGGATGCTCTTTTGATGTTTTGATCATCTTAACAATCTGACATAACAAAACCAGAGTTCAGTCTCCTTAAACAATGAAAAAGTATTTTTTTATTGTAAAAGATTATTGTTAAGATTAACACGTCATTTGTATTTGGTGTAAGGATTTAAAAAATCATCATCAGTGACATTTTTATTAGGTGCTCAATGGCTAACTTTCTAGAAACATGAAAATCCAGACACTGCATCTAATTATGTATCCTGTCATGTCTGGTTCTCAACCTTATTTTATTTCCTGAAATACTTTTCAGTGTTTGAGAAAATATAAATTATAATATTAATTAATATTTTAATTATAATATAATTTTTTTTTTCTGTATTTATTTGTTAAACAATAATAAATAAACAATGAATACTTTGATTTCTTCTCTTATTTTTAGTTTTCTCATGGTATTGTTGTGGTCTTTTAGTTTGTATTTTTAAGAGAAATAATTATTTACGACTATTTCTATCTCAATTTTAAAGTAACATTTCTGGTTTCTGTTTGGTTCGAATATTTCTAGACATACCTTTTTTTTTTTTACCATTTATCGACTATAGTACACCTAAATAAAAGTGTATACATTTTTATTAATTTCTTTACAGCTTGTTTGGTATTCGGTTATTTGCCATGTTTCATCTAAGAAGACCTTAATAATGTGTGATCTTAATAATAATAATAATAATAATAATAATAAGTTCAATTTGTGTAGCGTCTTTCACATATCGAATGACATTTTACAAAGTAAATATTGGAGGAAAGAACATATATCACATAGAGAAAGAAGAATAATGTGCAGTAAAGAGGAAAGTTTGAGGAACTAAAGGAACTGTCACCAACAGACACAAGTCTAAAACGAACCACTAGAAGGCCAGAGGATCTAAGACAGCGGTTGGGACGGTAAAGGTGAAAAACTGTACTAAGGTAGGAAGTGGTGAAGCCATGAAGGCCTTTAAATATAAACCGTTTATATTTGATACGGGTGGTAATACCAATGCAGCTGGTGGAGGATCTGACCTTATTTTTTTAATTATTTGCTGAAATAAAATCTAATTGCTGTTGTTTAGGCTGATGGAAAACTACTGCTATTACATAACTAAGTTAGTAAGCATTAATTATAATTTAGTGCTGCACAATTTAACAAAAAAGACAGGATCGCCATTTTTTCCACCCAGACAGCAGGACCAGTTCTGCCCTCCTACACACAGATGGCTGTGGCATTAATACGACTTTCCCGGATATGAACTTACAAATTGACTGACTACAGAGCAGATGTTTTAATGTTGCACCACTAGAAAGTCCCCAGTGTTCTAACTTTTGTCGGAATGCCGTAGGAAGGAAAGGAAGAAATGCTGATTACAATAACATTATTGTAGATTTAGTCATTTTTCAAAAAAATTTTTGGCCATAATGCAAATGAAAGAAATAGGAATGTTGCTTTGTTTTGTGGTATATGCTGTAAATGAGTAGAAGCTTTGCCAAATCAATACAATAGGAGTCTCGGTTAAGCTTTTAATATGCAGTGAATAGCTGTCAGAGTACAAGAGTAGAACCGAATCTTATAGTTAAAATGAAGACAGCAAAAGACTACAAGAGCGAGAGGACAGACTGCTTTGGTGTTAGGTTACTCTGACCAAATCTGAAAGGATAAAATGAGCCAGCAAGAGATTATAATAGCATTTTTCCCTTCTTTTGACAATGCCTGTTTCCGACATCACGGTGAGAGATTTCCTGCCTGTGTTTTGAAAAGACTTGTTCCAGGAAGTGACAGGTTACCTGTGCCTTCTGGAGAGGTGCCATGCGGCAGCAGAGTACAGCGCTACAGTTCCTGCAGATCTCCAGAAAGAGTTCCTTATAGTTCCCCATGTTGCCGCTGCCGTCCTGCTGTGGCTTTAACACGGCAGAAAGAGTGGCTCCGTCGATGATCAGCCCGTAGTCCTGGAACTCATTAGAGAGGCTGTGGAGACACACAACACCCACACGTACAACCCCAGGCTCATTCACGTGTATGTGTATGTTAAAGAAATAGAGCTGCACAATATATCATTAGGTAATTGCCATCAGAGTATTGGCATTTGCAGCAGTGAGGAAGAAGCTAATGCAGAAAGCTGCAATATATAAATGAGATAGGAATCAGCATTTTTATACAATGTGTAGTGATACAACAAACAACCTCGGCTTCTCAGGATCAAACTTTGTGTGAGGTTTATTGACTTTAATTCATTTATCATGATATTTATTAATTCACATCTTCAGAAGGGTGTATTTGCCTGCTCCATGCTCCTTCTGAAGTGCTCAACCTATTTTTTTTGCCCATACTTCAGTGGATTCGCACTGTACAGGCACCTCGGCCTGCTAACCAGGGTTCTCACACAGCGTTTTGAAGACCCCACCCACTTAGTCCAATTTTGTCTGCTGCAGGCACTGTCAATTGTGCTTGCTAGATGGTGCCCAGCCGACCGGTAGCAGAGCCAAGATTCGAACCGGGGTGTTCAGAATCTCAGCGCTGGTGCGCTAGTGGAATATCCCACTTACCTAACTTATCCAACTACCCATCTAATCGCACTATATCTATTTGTCTATTCAGCTTACATTCTAGACAAGCTTAAGTACTTTTTCATCCAGCTATACATCCATTTGTCTACCCAGATACCTGTCCATCCATCTATACACCTGCCCATTCATTCTGACCATCCATTGCCTATTTGTCTGCCCATCTGCCCAACATTCATGTACCTAGCCATTAATCTACCAATATAGACATCTAATTGTATTTCCATTCACTCACTGATTCATCTTTTCTTCAACATACCTTCCCAACCATCCACCAACCTACAGGTGTTTACCCATTCATCCATCCATCCATCCATCCACTGACCTACCCATCTATCCATCTATCGTGCTATATATCCAGTTAAACCATTCATTCATTCACTATCCTAGTAACTACCTGTCTACCTATCAATTTATCATGACTATCTATCCATCTATGTCTCTACGTATTTATGCTCTTACATATTTACAGCCAACAATCAATCTGATCCATCTATCAGGCAATATATGTTAACCTATAACGTGTATACATGTGTGAAATCTGATAATCATTTCATCTTCATTCTATGTGCAGTTTAAACATGCTCCATGTAATACATTTACCTCCCACAGAGCATATGCATTTTCTATTCTCACCACAACATCTCATTGTAATAGCTGTCTGAGCTACATAATGTATGCACTTACCCAGAGAAGTTATCTCTGCTCATGGTACCATGCTGCCTCAGTACAGTTCTGCTTAGGTCAAACAGCACATCGTGCAGACTTTGCTCCTCCGTCCTTTTGGTGGTAAGCTCGAGGATCTGTGTGTTCCGCCGGAACAGTTTACTCGCGTAACACGTGGCTGCCGCCGTCTCCATCTTATCCCCAGTGAGAACCCACACCTTCATGCCAGCTTTGTGAAGAGATTCAATAGTGTCTGCAGCTTTGTCTTGTAACCTGACGAGAGGAGAATAGTCCATCAAACAAAAATTTTAATGAAAAGAAAATTAAATGAAATATAAAGTTACAATTCATAAAACAATATTAGCTGATTCAAGGTCAGAGCTACTACAGCTTCCAAACAGCAGCCACGTCAAACCACAAAAGTCTATAAAAAAAAAAGTCTATTCTTAAAGCGTTTCCTCCAAATGAACATAAGGTAGTATGTAAACACGGCTACGGTAATTATTTACCATATCCACCTTTACACATAACTTTAGCCATGTTCACATTTCTGATTTAAATATTTTGGCAGTTACTTGGCGGTGCCAGTAAGAGGTGCTGACACAGAGTCGTGCTGTCACAGGCTGGTACACTCGGTAATTAAGCCGCACAGCAGCAAGGATCCGTCGCCTTGCTCTGCTGCCAGACAATTACTGTACGTAACCCCTCGCTGAGCATCACCCGCTGCACTGCGGCTCTCCAGAGCTGCCACCACCCGTTCTGCTGCAGGATCAAACCTTCTATTTCATCTGGTTAACTCTCGCTCATTCAGCTCTTTAATTTAATATTTCATTTCCACCTGAGCAGATTATTTGACCTGTGAGCGTCCTTTTTATCTCCACAAGCCTCCTTAACCCACTTTTTCATTCTACTTATTTTATCATCAGGGAAAAATCTGGAATTTATTTTAGGCACTTTAATTTCACTCCAACCTCCCTAGTTACCACTCGACTTCTCAAGGAAGGCTTTCCACAACATTTTGGAGTGTGTCTGTGGGGATTCGTGCTCAGTCAGTCAAAAGAGTCAAAAGGCTTGACTTGCACTCCTCGGTTCGAAACTCGGTGTTGCCACCAGTCGGCTAAGCACCATCTGGCGGGCACAATTGGCAGTGCCCGCAGCAGATACCAATAGGCCACTGTCTCTGCGGAGTGGGGGCCGGACTATATGCTGGGGGGGATATCTTTATGCACTGTGTAAGGACCCTGATTGGCGGAAGAGACGCCTGTGCAGAATGCAGGGGCGAAAAGAGGAGGGCTGTGCACGTGTCGTGAGAGGCGTGTACAGCGACATGCTCTCCTCGGGTGCAATCTGGTATCCCTCAGCAGTGGAAGACAAATTGAGTGCACTAAATCGGGAGGAAAACACATAAAAAAAAAGACCTTGCAATTACTGTTCCAATTTATTCCCAAAGTGTACAATGGGGTTAATATAATTTATATAAATGCACCTTGCATACACATCCTTCTTTAGACTTTAGATTTTGCAGAAATGATTGAAATCCCAGAACTGCTATGACATACGTGTCCCTTACGAGCTTATGTATTCTTAACAAGTTTATGCTTATCTTTAACAATAGCAGTCTTTTAACAACAGAAACTACATGTCATAACCATAGATGTTTCTGATTATTCTGACCTGATAGTATAACAGACTAATGAAAGTGTTAACACTATTATTAATCCATCCGGATGCTGCACAGCTTGTCCAACAATTCATTTACCCAAAGCTCTAATTTCTTTAACCTTCAAGAATCATTGACAGAAAATCATAATGAATGGCCTTGATTGATTGGCTGCTTAATTAATTACATGTGACTGGTGTACCAGTATACACAGGGATCAAATTCACCAGAGCTGTTAGAGGTGAACAAGAATTTTAACAAAATTTTAATAATGCTAAAAACTTTTCACTGCACATTTTGATGAATTTAACGTATGGAAAAAATAAAGCATACATTGTGGAAAATGTGCAAAAGGTATTATGTGTTTATATGTTAAATTTAGCAAACAAAAGCTGCACAATAATATTTCACTTACATGGTTTTTTAAATAAATTTCTGTAATTTTTTAATATTTCTATTACCTATAAATTTATATTTTTAAATATATTTTTATAAATTTTGTTTCCAATACAGGATGTATTAACTTATTTTTATTTAGAAATGTTTTATTAAAAAAATTATTTTTATCTTTATAATATCCTTGCTTATCTAATTTCTTTATTTTTTTTCTTCTTTTTTCAAATCTGTTCTTTTCTTTTTTGTTTGTTAATTATTTCTTTTTTTTATTTTTCTTTCAGTTTTTTTTCCAGTTTTTTATCTGTTTTTACTTTCTTATTATTTGCACTTTTCCAAATTTTTCAGGTTTTTATGAAGTGTGATTCTATGTAATAAAAGACGAATCATTTAGAGTCAAACAGAAGCTGATTTAGAGTCAGTTATGAATCTCTTTGATGAAGTCCCAGTTGTGACTCACTGGTCCTCGACGGCTGTTGCACCTAGCAGGATAAAATCCCTCTCGATGACATCATAAGCCTCAGCCAGTTTTCTGTCACGATCCTGCAGAGCTAGCTTAGCATTTCTGATGAGATGGCACACATCATCATACTCTTCTCGACTCAGCTTTTTATAGGCTACACAAAGGGTCCGTAAACCCTCCTAATAATAAAAAAAGAGGAAAGCATTAATGTGCAGTACTTACCAGTACAAAGGTACAATATGATTCAGCTTTAAATACACAGTACAATACACCGTGTGCTGAAATACAAACACAGTGTGTCAAATATAAATCAGGAACAATATACAGGTGAGGGCCAAAAGACTGAGACCAATAATGACAATTATATTTAGCATTTTTCTCAATGTTTTTTTTTCTATTAGAAGTCAAATCATTGGTATAATTATATACTAATTATAATGCAATATACACTACACCATATACTATTATTGATACAATAATACACTACATAAAATGTTACAATTTTGTAATATTTATTAAAATTTGGTTTGCTCACAAGTCCACTACAGTCAGCCTTCCCTGAGCTAAGCTAACTAAAATGCTGGTACCTCTGTTCTGTTATGGCGCAATTGTTGCAAGATAAGTAGAGCAGTTAATACTCTAAAAATACAGGTTTTACCTAAGATGACTTGAATTAATCATGTTGCCTAATCATTAAGCAAGCCATGCTCAATAATTAAGGGTTATAAACATTTTGATTGTGTTTGCTTTCTTTGGTTATAAAACGTTCTTTAAAAAGCACTATTTCTACAACGGTAATTTCATTTCTACAACTAGGCACTTTTATTCCCATTTCAAAGCACAGCCCAGAACTCCAAAATAAGCAAAAACACCCTGAACACAATGCTCTATAGGTAATACTATTATTACACGAGCGAAAAACATAAAACGTGAAATGATAAAAGAGGAACATTTTTGCTCACCACTGCATTCCTCTCTACACGAGCCCGGACCTGGTCGACTTTCCCCGAGACGACCCGGGGAAAAATTGACGAGTCGGCACCTTTGCAGAACAGGTAGAACTCCCCTGAGATGGACAGAAATTCCCCAAACGTTAAAATAATGGATTAACCTCTAAACACATACACCTCCATTTAACGCTGAACGGGTTCTTTATTAGCAGGATCCATTTATCTTATATATAACATTATTTATTTCCTTTTTCACTGTTTGTTCTCAGACAATAGTTCAGCCTTGTTGTTCTGTCACATCTCATTACTACCACCAGGATCACATTAACATGCTAAACACATATCGGCCCAGTTAAACAAATCTGCTGGGTTGGGTTGGGTTGGGTTGTGAGTAAGCAGGGTAACAGAGAGAGGGCACCAGGAATGCTAATCTCTCTGGTCCTCTTTAAGATGACAGAAATGAATAATTAACCTTATGTAATTACACATTGGTGTAAAAAGTAAATGCTTGTAATGCTTGTAGTTACACCATCAATTACAATGCCTGAAAACCCAAACAGAAAACAGGAGGCTCTGGAGAAACACAGAATCTGGAATCTACTTGATGGCACTTATTAAAAATAATAAATCTGTTGTAGTAAAGAAATCAGTTTTCTTTAAATGATCCAGAATAAAGTATATTGTATCATATACTTTAAACTACGAGGGTTCTTCAAAAAGTTTCCTCACTTTTTTTAAACTCTTAATCACTTTTCTACATGGTCACCTTCTGGTGCATTTTTCTCAGTGTCGTACCAACTTTTTAAAGCCATCAGCAAAAAATGTTTTTGGTTGAGCGTGTAGCCACTGATGCCCCGCTGCTTTCACATTATCATCACATGAAAATCTTCTTCCCCTTAAAGCTTCTTTGAGCGCCCAAAAAGATGGAAATCAGATGGAGCTAAATCAGGACTATAAGCTCTCTCTCAGTCTCTCAGACACAACCAATTACTACTCCTCCCGCCCTCACCTTTTCCAAACAAAATATAAAAATGCAGAAACTTTTTGAAGATCCCTTGTATAGTAAAGTATTTGTAACATCATCCTCTTTTAAAGTAAGCCCTCCCAAAAACCTGTGACTGGGATTGTGATGCTATATACTCTTACCTGAGGTAGACCTGACGATTACACTCATTCTCCTTCTCACTGAGTCGAAAGTCAACACCTCCATCAATTCAAATCTACACACACACACACACACACACACACACACAAAATTAGGGTGTCATCACTGTTTTATTTTACTAAGCGGCTGGACACCAGCTAAACTATCTGTGTTTTTGCTTCACTGTGGCAAAATAAATGCAAAACCTACAAGGTTCCTCACATTCACACATCATGCTTTTGTCTACATCACACTTACAACTACAGTATATTATGTTATAATCTGCTTTTATCATCACTGTCAACAAGCTCGAAAAATTACATACATATGTATTTCTTTTTAGTATATCAGATTTCTGAAGCTATTCTTTTTCTGTGACTGAATCAGTGGTAAACATTTTTTGTTTAAAAACCAAATCATAAATCAAAACGTTCTTTAGCTCTTCTCACCGTATTCAGCACCTTTTGATAGCCAGCAACAAGCTTCAGGTACAAATGTTGTTGGGTTTTAAACACTCTGAATATTTGACAAACTTTTGACCATTATTCTGCCCCTGTCCCAACTTTTTTATATGTGCTGCAGGCATCAAATTGTTAATGAGTTCATATTTCCAAAATACAATTAAGATAGTCAGCTAAAACAGTAAAAGTAATTTCTGTGCACTTTTGTCCCATAAATGGCATACATGTTTTTGTATAAGTGTATGTAAACTTTTGACTATTGTAAACAATAGCTGTGTGTCTCCTCCTAAAATTCTCTGCAGGACGTCGTGTTGCTGAGTTAATTACAGTCGTTGTTGGACATCCAATTGTTCCTCAAGGACAGAAAAGGGCGCGCACACACAATTGATTCATTTGTAACACACACACAAGCACACCTGTTCCTTCACACTTTATAGTTAAGCTACAGGGAGCAGTATGTGTGGACAGCAACACTGTTATAATGTTCATACCACACACTACATTACAAACTTCATCCAGTAAATCTTGTGCATGGAACCACTTTGAATCAACTGGGTTTTTTTTACAAGCAATTTTTCTTTATACAAGCAATTATCTATAAGTATAAAGTACATTGAACTGTTATCTCTTTACCAAGGTTGAGGAAAAACTAAATGTCACCTCATACTTCTGAGGTCTGGCTGTTCCAATGAAATCCAAACACCACCAATAAAACTAATTTGCCATGAATTAGGTGTTACAGTCTAAAGTCTAACAAGCATTGTGTTAGCATGGGCTTAGAGACCTATGGTCAAGAAAGAAAACCCCTGTCGCTACCTTAAAAATCATCTGAAGTTTGTTACTTTTCAAACTGACTAAGAAAAAGCCTACAGGTTTGGTAAAAAGGCCAGAGGTTTAGTCTTATGCTCTGGTCAGACTTTTGTGTTGATATCAGTGAATCATTTGAATTCACCTCTCAATCTCATCTTCCCTGTTGAGGATCTCCATGTGGTTGTCCTTCAAACGCAGGTAGGTAAAGCCCAGCCTGAAAAATAATTAAGAGACAGAAGCATCAGCTCTGTGTGCTGTTAAGGTTTGAATGCTGCTACATTATTGTTTAACATAAAAGAACCCATAGTAAGTGATTCTGTGTGCATTATGCTATATTGGGTGAATTATTTATGTATGCTTGAGTGTTAGTGAGGGTTCTCTCACCTCTTCATACCCTCCACCAGTGCAACCTCATCAGGAGAGGAGGAAATGTAAAAGGACGTGGATTTGCCCTGGTGAATGCCTCTCTTAATGCTGTCCACTGTTTCTTCCTCTTTTACCTGCACCGTGTGGCATAAACACAGTGCCCGGAAAAACAGCTCCTCATGGTCCTGAAAACAGCAAAGCACATTTTCAATTCATGTGAAAAATTTAATCATGTATTTTTCTTCTGAATTATTTTAGTTTGATCTCATTCTTTATATTTTATTAAAATAGTTTTTCATAAAAATGTGGCTTTAAAGAGGGGTTTTAACACATGGCAGTGACAGATAGTAGACACCAGTCAGTCATTATGAAATTTAATTAAAAAATTTGTCTCACAAGAAAATGCATGTTTCAAAAAAAGATAATTTGCTGCTTTATTTCAATTGAACTGCCAATTCTTCCAAACCTTTATTTAACTGTTATAACTACAAAAATGACTTATAATGTTGTCACTGATTAACCTGATTGTATTTTAGAAATATAAATTTTTAGAATATGATGCCAAGCAACTTGAAAGGCTATAAAATAATAACTGATTCTATGCTTTTTACCATGATTATACACACACATATATATATTTGCAACAATATATATATATATGTGTGTATATATATATATATATATATATATATATATATATATACAGTATGTATATACACATCATCTCTCACTGATTCATTTATACTACTTTTTTTGTCCATACACAGCACCATTTATGTCAAGATGAGATATTAAGGTATTGGTCTAACAAATAGGTTTCTGTTTGGCTGTTGGTTTGGTAAATGATAACAATTTATACACTTTGCAGACAAACTGTTTATTATTAACTATGTTTACTAGTTGCAATTTTTATTTGTATAAAATAAACAACACTTTACTTTAGGTACATCATATAAGATATTAATAATATTGATGCTGTACAGCAGGGGCCCAGGTACTCTGGTTTCTGACTCCAAAAAATGCCAATGGGTAAATCTGCTAATCTAAATTGCCACTAGCTGTAAATTTAAATGAAAGGTATGAGTGTGTGATTTAATGCTACTCCTTCCAGATTAAAATGCTTAATGAATTAATAAAGAAAAAAAAGCTTTTGTGCACTTTAGTGGCCCCTGTCACCAGAAATGGATGGATGGATGGATGGATGGATGGATGGATGGATGGATGGATGGATGGATAGATAGATAGATAGATAGATAGATAGATAGATAGATAGATAGATAGATAGATAGATAGATAGATAGATAGATAGATAGATAGATAGATAGATAGATAGATAGATAGCAATCCCTAGTCATACAAGATCACATAGACGCACTCTTCATGATACAGAAAATGATTTTAATGGATGAGATTTTTAATTAACACTTTTTTAGCACCTTCACTTGTCAAATATAAGCTGAGTTCATTAATCATAGCTAAAGAACCAGTGTCACTTCACTTTTGTTCAGTTAAATCAGACCTTATTAGTGAAGCTTAATTTATTCTGTCCAATCATCCATATCTTTCTCACTTACTCACTTCAAATTGTGGCTGCATGCAGAAACATTAGTTAGATGGTGTCAAACTCTGTCATGAATCGTGACTGCAAACAGCTCCTCACTATGACTGCACACAGCTCTTCACTATGACTGCACAGTTCTTCACTATCACTGCACAGCTCTTCACTATGACTGCACAGTTCTTCACTATCACTGCACAGCTCCTCACTATGACTGCACACAGCTCCTCACTATGACTGCACACAGCTCTTCACTATGACTGCACACAGCTCTTCACTATGACTGCACACAGCTCTTCACTATGACTGCAAACAGCTCTTCACTATGACTGCACACAGCTCCTCACTATGACTGCACACAGCTCTTCACTATGACTGCACACAGCTCTTCACTATGACTGCAAACAGCTCTTCACTATGACTGCACACAGCTCCTCACTATGACTGCACACAGCTCTTCACTATGACTGCACAGCTCTTCACTATGACTGGACACAGCTCATCACTATGACTGCACACAGCTCTTCATTACGAGTGCAAGGCTTGTCACCATGACTGAATGGCTCTTCGGTATAAAATCCAAACCTTTTCAAATAAATCTAATCACACTGATCATTCTTCATTGTAAAAGATGCTATCAGTATTCTATCTGCAGCTTGTCCAACACTCACCTTTCTCTCAACGTTGGGTGAAGAGTCGATCATGTCAATGCTGGAGGCTCCGGACATAACCTGCCCGTTGCACGTGATGGCATGTGGCACATACACATGGCCGTCCACACAGCATTCGATGAACTCCATGTTGTTTTCTGTCAGCGTTCCGGTTTTATCTGTGAAGACATACTCCACCTGAAGGATACAGAAGTAGAGTAGATAACAATTCTACCCCACTCAGAGTAAGATATATTTAAAGCTTGTGAAAAACTGCAGATTACTATGGCAAAAGTTAATGGCAGAATCAAATATATTACTATTATTATTATATTATTATAGAACTGACCAATTTCCTTACATCCTCTTGCCATGTTAGTTTTAGTCTAGTCTTATTCCATGATCACAAAAAGTGTTCCAAAGCTTTGTTTACATAAAGATATTACAAAAAGCTTCAGGGCACACTGGGAAATCCAACCCAGTATAGTAAATATCACATTGACCATGTATACATAAAAAGACGAGATGTTTATTCACTAATATAAATATGTTATATACATGTGCATTTCTCCCTTTTTCTCCCAATTTAGCATAGCCAATTAGTCTTTCACTGCTGGGGACCCCGATCACAGAATATCGCAGAATATCCTGCTGAAGCACCTGTGCAAAACTTACTTAAACAAGCTCTATTAGTGCTAAATCACAGTGTTCCATCCTCACCTGGCCAAGTTCCTCATTAAGATCAGACGTGTTAACGAGAGCGCCCTCTCCCAGCTCCTCATCAAACATCTCGTCATCCCATGTAATAAAGTAAGAGCCAAGAAACTTCTGCATCTCCACCGTCACGTACATGGACACAGGAATGATATAGTTGAAGAGGACCATGAAGGCGAGGAAGTCTGTGAATGCTCGAATCAGCTGAGAGGACAAAAAAGAAATAATGATGTCATAGGTTCGAATTAAAATAAGAATAAAAAAACAACAACAGAAAGCCTGGTGATGCAGCGGCTCGACTGAAAGAGCAACACAAGATGGAGACTTGAAGGGTGTACAAACTTTTGACTGTGTCACAAAACTTTATTTAATGAAATATAAATAGAAACATCAGCAAAATAGTGTTTTTATGAACACTTTTTTTTTAGTTTTTGTGAAGGACAAAAGCTGGGGCATCACTTCATTGCTGCTGCAATAGTGACTTTTAATATTTTGTGCCTCAAACATGAGGCCCTACCTAATTCACGACCGTGAAATGAGCCTTTTCCTGTGTAATATGCAATTTGCTGTAAAAATTCTAAATTTTGCGTTTAGCAATTTAACATGTTATTTGCGTAGTGTATGAAATATGAGGCGCAATATGAGGCAGTCCTCGCAATCATACGGCAATTAAGTTAGTGTAACAGACTTTTCTGTGGTGTAGTGTGCTCACAATGTTTAATGTATGTGTTTACATATTGGGTGCATTTTGTCCCATTGGGGATTCCACAGTCAATGGAAAAGTATGCTTCTCTATACACGTGATCATCTCTGTGTAGTCTGTGCTGCACCTCAAAAGAACGAGCCAGTAAAGTGTTATACTCCAGGTAGTTTGTCTATGTACAGATTGGCGGTGGTAGCTTAGCGGCTAAGGTACTGGACTAGTAATCGAACGGTCACTGGTTCAAGCCCCACCACTGCCAGGTTACCACTGTTGGGCCCTTAAGCAAGTCCCTTAACCCTCAGTTGCTTAGACTGTATACTGTCACAGTACTGTTAGTCGCTTTGGATAAAAGTGTCTGCTAAATGCAGAAAATTTAAATTTAATTCTTACTTAAAACTCAGCAAATCTAAAGATGCTCAGTGACACTAGAAAGCGATTAGACAAAATATCCAAGATTTCGAAGTCTAAAGCAGCTAAAAACACCACTCGGGTAACTGAGTTTGGATAACTCCTAACCGATTCTGTGGGCGCGGGGGGGGAACCCGAACATCTGCAATTAAGCATTATGTGTTACGACTAAGTGGTAAATAAAAGTGCCTGATGCTTTACACATATCAATGCTCCTTGGCCACCATGGATGTTAAGCATGAGAATGCAAATAAAGGGGGGTGGTGATAGAATGACAAAGAACATTCCAATTTATAACTGACAAAAATATTTCGGATGTATTGTACGTACTATGTGCCGCTGTCGCTCGGTCTCCGTTTTTTGGTTGTACCAAGGCTCGTCTCTGTTGGGATCAGCCTGCCAGATGTACTTGAGGGTGGTATTGATCAGCGCTTTACTGATCAGGATGCAAAGATAAACAACCAAGTACGCATTCATAGATCTGTAAAACATACAAAACATGACAGCTGAATGTGGCGTTTTTGTATTTATAGTAAAGGACGGGACGTTTAAAGCCGACTCCTGACCAGCACTTTGCTGTAATAGGTTCTCAGAAAAGCCCCACAAAGTTTGTCGGAGCACAAACTGAGTTTCCATAGATCTTCTGCCTCATATAACCTACACTGACCTCAAAGTCTATTAGATTTAAAGCAGTTGGCTATGCGTCCAGAGCTATTAGAGGCATCCGGACCGTAAAGTACACCTCTAAAAAAAAATCTCTGTGACACTGAATTACGTCCCAGTCATTAACTTTTAGCTATCTTCTGCAAACATTTGACTGAAACTGGATCTTGCATGTCTTACACAGGTCATTACAAATCATTAAGCAGTACGCTGGGCTTAGCTAACAAGGTAAAACGTGCATTAGAAACCACTGAAACAATAACGACAATTGAATTAAGGAATGAGAAAAAAGGAAAACATGACTTACTTTTCAACAGCAGAGCGTTTCTGGGATTTGGACTGGTAGTTCAGGGCCATTTTCGTCTCCATGCCCGTATAAATAGCCACAGCTAAATTAAAACAAACAATCGAGTTAGTATGCAGAGTGAACTGAGATAGTATTTTAGAAACACAAGACTAGTCTTCACTTTTCTGAGACATTTTGGCATGTTTCTGTGGGAATTTCTGCCTGATTAGTCAACTAAGCATTTGTGAGGTAAGGCACTAGTTTGCAACTAACATTTCGGTCAGGGCTCTGTGCAAACCCAAGACCTAAAACCCTATTTTGTGTACAGGGAAAGTTATACTTCAATCTGAAAGGGACCTAGACCTTCTCCAAACCATTTCCACAAACTTGGAAGCATACAGTTGATTTCATATAACTGGTGGGCTGCAATATCTAAATGGGATAAATATTTAATAAACAAATATTTTTGGAAACCGTTGATGTATAATTTGTGTTTTTTAAGCCATGATACTATTTTGAGATGTTAGATATTTAGTAAGATAGTCAGCCAGGCTTTTATTTGTGAGCAATATATGTACTGTACAGAACTAAATTCTAGGGTTCTAGGGTACGTGTCTATAAAATAATTGGCATAAAGGATGTAAACAAGCCACAGTGGGCATGTGTTTTGCAGGTTCTGTTTCCTCAGGCTTAAGATGAAATAGCTTTGATTGATTTGTTGCAAAAATTGTTTTGTGCTTTCGACCTTCCTTGACTCTATTTGTAATACATTTACATTTTCAGCATTTAGCACAAGCTTTTATCCAAATCGACTTACAGTACTGTGACAGTGTACTCTCTAAGCAACTGAGGATTAACAGTGTCAACCTGGCAGTGGTGGGGCTTGAACCAGTGACCTTTTAATTACTAGTCCAGTACCTTAACCACTAGGCTACAACTGTAATAGTAAGAATAATTAAATATCGACAAAAGTACTTTTAATATAGGAGATGGGGCCACATTTCGAGGTTCAGAATTCCAGGGTTCGAATCTCAGCGGTGCTGAAAGGTGTGTGTGTGTGGTTGGGGGGCTGAACAGCCTATTGATTGGGCGGTGCACTTGTCAGTGCACTTTCCGTGCAGGTTCTAAGTCTTAGGTAGCACTGTCGCCTCACAGCAAGAAGGTCCTGGGTTCGATTCCCAGGTGGAGTGGTCTGGGTCCTTTCTGTGTGGAGTTTGCATGCTCTCCTTGTGTCTGTGTGGGTTTCCTCCGGGTGCTCTGGTTTCTACAGTCCAAATACATGGTCATGTTAATTGGAGATTGGAGTGTCTGTGTGTGTGTGTGTGTGTGTCTATTTGCCCTGCAATAGACTGGCGATGGGGTTTTTCTGTGTCCCTGGCCCAATTGAAAGCTCCAGCACCCACCACTCTGTGACCCTGATTAGGATAAGCAGTATAAAAAGTAAGTAATTATAATTAATTTTAAAATATTCTCTATGTTTGATTCGTCCACCCAGAACTCCATAGTAACAGTCCCATCCCATCTGCACTTCAGGTGACCCCAAGATTAGGAACTGCCACTTTACCAGCACCAGTTTATCTGTGATATACGATTTCTCTGATTCAAAGATTACAGCGGTATAATCATATAGTCTCCACTTTTCCATATCAATTTAAGAAGCTTCTCATGCAGATCTAATAGAACCCCAGAGAGAGTTCTCACATGGACAGTGGTCTCCGTTTCCCGCTCTCGCACTCTCAGAGCAATTAAGGACTTTATTCTGATCTCTCAGTGCATTCAACAGCTCATTTAATTACAGTGGGAATGAAGTGAGAGAAAGACTTAATGAGCCAAATAACAGCCCCCACCCCCCCCCCCCCCTTTATCTCCCGCTCTCTGCCACTTCTTGTTCCAATTCACCATTTTGTCCTGCATTTCGGCTTGCTCTCGCACCTACCCACCCTAGTATTCTCTAGCTTGTGCTAGCTGTGATTTTTACTGCGGCTGGACTACTTCACTCATCCAACACTCATTCATTCAGTGTCTGTTTTACCCTTGCTTTATCCTATTCAGGGTCGCTGTGGGTACGGTTCACGGGGCGAAAAGCAGGACACACCCCAAACAGGTCGCCAGTCCATCACAGGACAAACACACATTTACACACATAACTAGGGAACTTCAGTGGCTCCATTTAACCTGACTGTATGTCTTTGGACTGTAGGAGAAAACCAGAGCTCCCGGAGGACACCCACACAGACACAGGGAGAACATACAAACTCAACAATCATTAAACACAAAACCTTCTTGCTGAGGGATGACAGTTCTACCCACCGAGCCACCGCCCCGCCCCTTACAAGAACAATGGGGTTGAAATAATGACTGGAACTACCTGTTGCTGCTTGGATGACAATCAGACTTTACGCTAACACAACTTTTAGCAACATGCTGCTATGTGGTGTGTATCCTCTGCATTGGCCCAAAGCAGTGAATCTCAGTGAATCATTAAGGGTTTCCGGTGTAAAAGCTGTGCCAAGTGTGGTACGCAGACCAGACCCAATGTGGTGACCCTTAAATACATGGTCAGACAAAAGAACAAAAAAATTCAAAGACTTATGTCTAGTTCACACTACACTATTTTTGCCCTGATTTCTGCTCGCCAACAGGTCGCCGGCAGATGCGCCAGCTCGAAAATCTGTTCTTGATCGCTATGTGTGAACTGTTCAACGACTCGATTTGAGTGGCTCGCTGATTGCCCACCGATTGCTCGCAGACTTAAGAAGAATATCTGGACCTGTCAGCAACTCAAAATCATGTAGTGTGAAAGGTGTTACAATCAGATTGTGACTGGCAGTAAGTGTGGTGTCAAGCTAGAGCCAATGGGAACACAAGATACAGAAGGGAAACCCGGAAGATGAGTTGTAATTGTGTGGGGTAGGGGTGTAATACAGTTTCTATCAGAATACATCGGCATGAACAAGCTTTACTGTATTTGTGACCTAATCATCTACGCCAAACCATAATACCAACCTTGCATTAAAAAAATATTTATTTACTTCCAACTGTCTCTGCAGAACAGACAATCCCTGCTGCTTGAAAAGCCAAATGCACTTCCTCAGCCAGATTCATTTATTTTTTCTACTTGCTTTTACGCTGCATATCAGCACACAAACAACTTTGATTGCTCACTTTATGCTGGCGTGCATTTTTGGACATGGTGTCACTAAACCCCTCGTCACTCCTCTTGTGTTTTCTTGTGACAAACCGTAGTTTGGGAGACCAGGTAGATCTGTCTGAGATTCCTTCTGGTGATAGATGGTGTAGTGTGTGACTCCCTATCACTGATAAGTCATGTAGTGTGAAAACCACAATGACTTAAAAGACTCCCGATTACAAAAGATCAAGTTGTGTAGTGTGAACTGTACAGCGATCTGAACGCCCTGAAAGTGTAGTGTGAACTTAACATTAATCGCACTTTCATGTTTAAAGATCAAAGGAAGATCAATCGTGTTCACATCATGTAGCTCTATCTATATGATAACAGTGTATTATTATGAACTCCTCCACTAGAGTATGATTGTAAGGAAATGCATTTTAATTACCGTATATGAAATCCGTGTTTTTCAGCGTGGCCCCTCGCAGCAGCAGGTTTTCTGAGCCCAGAGGTCTGAAACAGGAGATTAAATTCAGGACAGAATTACAGGCGGGCACACTGCCTGCATCTCAATAAGGTAAAGAGAGTACAGTGAAATAGATTTAATCTCAGCAAGCAGATGGCAAACTGCTTGCTCAGTTATATGGTAAGTTTAGGATTCTGTCCAATAGAGACGTGCGCCATGAGGCTATAAAATCTTCCAGCACTTTTCAATATCGGCCAGTCCATCTCTCACACACACACACAAGCCGTTAATTAGGAGTCGGTTTCCTGTGTATGGATTTACCTTGCAATGGGCTCATCTCGATCCAAATAAATATTGATGCGCCCCACAAATCTAGAGAAAGGGGGGAGGAAAAGAGAGAGACGTTAAGATCTGAGTTTCAGTATTGTTGTGTTTGACCATATGTGTGTGTGTGTGTGTGTGTATTGTATTGTGTTGTATTATTTATTTGTACCATTTTTGTTATTGATCAGCCGCTCTGATATCCAGTAGCTGTTTGTGTTCACACCGTGTAAGTGCTTGTGTACTCACCCTGACATTCAAAACATTTATGGACCTTCTTATGATCGCAGCTTAGATTTACCTAATGTACTCCTATTTTTCTACTATATTGTGAAAAAACTGTGTATACCAGCCATGATTACTATTATACTGTAAGTACAGATGTTTCAGCTACACCCATTGGCAGCTTTGTGGCAAGAGCTTGGGGAAGGTCCTTTTTTTATTCTGTCTGTGCATCTGTGCACACAGCGAGGTTTATAATGACACGGTTTGCTGACTGTTGTGTTTCGTGACAAATAAGGTGAGATGATTGGATTGGAAGAATTTACTAGAGCGATTGTGGGTTCTTACAGCTAGGAATAGCCAAAGAACAAAAAACAGAGCTGTGGCCATCCCTTTATACTGCTTTAGTCATATCACATTAGGTGTTGGACTTTGACAAAACAGCATAAAACTAATATTCAGGCAACATTAATAAGCATAAAATCTCATTTTTCCATAACAGAAGGAACACTTGACGCAACACTACTTATTTTATTTCTATCCAAGCTTGGGACAGACACTGAAAGCGCACTAGCAAGTGCACCTCACAATATCTAGGCTCTTTGGCTTTCCTCCTCCTCAAACATAGCCTATTATATCCATGTAGGGACCTGACTGGCTGATAGCACCACTGTGACATGAGCAGTAGTGGGCTAGAGTGTATTACAGTTGCATAACTAATATAAATGCATAAAAAACCTTTACTGTTTAGGTTAGAATATCTAACATGTACATGTGTACTGAGGGTGTTCACAGTGTAAGAGTGCTAATTTGTAACACTTTCAGAGATCTGTAGCTCCGCTTTCTATTAAAATCCCCCCAGTTGTTGTAAATAAATTAAAATGGTTTTAACCAGCAGCATTAATAAAACAATGACGTCTCTGTCTATCTGCAACCTTTACATAATTACATTTATTGTATAGTCAGAAAATTTATCCTTATCATTTCAGTTTGTCACACTTAAAATACACAGTGTTTTGGATGTACAAAGTACAAGTCAGAATTGTATGTGTGTACATTTGAAGTAATTATATGAACTAGATGTACAGTATGTTAAATAATAAAAACAAAATTGCTTAAATACTTTTTACCCCCAGTATACACAGTATTTAGTTTGCATCTGGTATTCGGTTGTGAATGCCTGTGTCTGTGTGTGTGTAAGAGTGTAAGAGTATGACTCACTTGTAGAGGTCTGGCTGGGGTTGTTCACATTCTATAGTGGCTTGTAGTGTGTCCACCTCCCTCTCTGTGTTAAAGGCCTTTGTGTCCTGAACTGCATAATAGGTCTGTGTGTAGAGGGTGAAACAGAATGGGTAGTGAACCATTGACACACATACAACAACAACAACACAAACCCAAACAAACAACAGATTCCCTCTAAAAGAGAAGGGAATTTTAAATCCCTCTTACAGTAAAATGTACTTCATTTCTAGATGTCAAACAACCAGCCGACACAACAAAGAACGTGTGCACCTAAACCCTGGTCAGTACCAAATGGTTTTCAATCAAAAGAAAAAATGCAGTGTTTTGTAACAGGCAGCAAAGTTTCAGTTTGCAAGCTACGTTCTACTGATGTTTAAAAACACAAAAACTTTTTTTGCATTCTTCCCAGTTTTCCTCCCAATCTAGTCGTATCCAATGACTTGATTGCATTACGCTTCCTCTCTGCTGATGCTGATCCCCACTTCTGATTGAGGTGAGCAAGACTGCCACACCCCCCCTCCGACACGTGTGCAGTAGCCAACTGGATATTTTCACCTGCATGAGGCAAGTTCATATGCTGATTATTCATCAACTCTGTGCAGGCGGCATTAACTAGCCAGCAGACATCGTAATTGCATCAGTTATGAGGAGTCCCTAATCGGCTTCCCGCCCTGTATGAAAAACAAGCCAATCGTTGTTCATATAGCCGTCCAGCCCAGCCAGATGGCAGAGCTGAGATTCAAACAGACGAGTTCGAAATGTCAGCTCTGGTGTGCTAGTGTGTTTTACTGCTGTGCCACCTGAGCAACCAAACACTCCTATTTAAGAAAATTATGCTTAAAAGAGTTGAAGTAGAGGATGGACAGCAACAAGATGGATAAATATAATCAAAAAAACATTAAGAAGCCTGAAGACTTAAACAGAAGACATTTTCCACACAAAATAATAATAAAAAAATAATAACAAACAATAATTAATTATAATAACAATAATAATTAAAATAGTAATAAATAATTAACAACTATAAATACATAATTCATTATAATAACAACAATCATTAATAATAATAATAATAATATAATTAGGTGAAGCTGATTACTCCTTAAACTGCATTAGTAATAACTATCTAATTTTTTTGTGTCTAAACTTATCAAACTATAAAACCATTAAAATAATCTTGGTAGAATAATAACTAATTTAGTAGTTTTTTTTTATTATTTTAATGTAACTTAACATGAAACCACAACATCCATCAGTTTGGCTGCGTCCTAAACCACATACAACTATACTAAACTGTACTAGTATGTTAAATTAGTGCAATACACACAGTGCCATTATTAATTACTTACTAACACAGTACACAGTATGTAATCAGACAAAGCTTTTTAGATTTAGTAACTTAGCATTCTGGCTACCCAAAGATTTCACTGTGATTTATATCAAAGTAAAAAATGCTTTATAATTTATAATCATGATTACTTTGATTTGATATAGTACAAACAGATATAGTATAGACAGGTATGGTGTTAATAAGCAGAAAGCTAGCCACAATTAGCACATCAGCGGTGGGCAGAACTGACTGGAAATGTTTTTTAATATTAGATACTAAATTAAGATCACTTAAGACTCAACAATTATCATCTGCAGATCAGAAGCCTTGTGCTCTTTGAAGGACCTCATACTCACCTCATAATTATTTGCCTGGACGTTTTGTTACCTCTCTCAAATGTCAAGTTTATATATGGTAATTTAAGATTTTAAATGGTTGGTGGGCCATTCTTAGATTAAGGGTGACTTTGTATGGCACCAGTACAATTCTATTTACAAGGCACGGCAATATGGATGCTTTATAAACAACTTAATTACCTTATGACTCGACTCGCCATCCAAGCTGGCTGTGGTGACAAAACACGTGCCGTCGTCTCGGCTGGTCGACAGCAGGATAAGGTCACAGGGGAACGTCTCATCCTCCTTAACCAACACCACATCACCCACCTGCAAACACAGACATAAGCGGAAATCAACAAGTGCACAAAACATTGTGGGTTTATTATACTTGAGAACATTTATGATGTCAAAAAATGCCACCCCCAACTCTGCACATGCTAAACAGAGCCTGTATTCGGCAGCTAAGCTTTAATGGCATGTTTCTCAGTGGATTACAATCAATGCCAAGTAGTGACAATGACAGTAGATCTTTAAACACCATGATCTAACGTCCTTAATGGCCAGTTTAACCACAGACACAAACACAAACCTCTCATTGTGATTATGGGTCTATCTAGGCTGTTGGAACAGGGAGAGATTATTATGTAACAGATTATAGATGCTCACTGGATTACAGCAAATATGCAAAGGAATGCAATAATCTACAGTAGATTAAGACAAACTCTGGTAATGAGTGTTTTTTTTCTGTCATCATTTTTGAGTTGTATCAGCTTCAGATGTTAGCAAGGTTCATATTTCATACAACAAGTGTTAAATCAAGGGTTTTGAACCAATTACGCAAAAAAATCCTCAAACTTCACATCAACACCAGAACAAATATTGATCATATTTTGTGCCATGTTCATTATGTGGTTAAAAAAATAAACCAATCGGACTTAATAAAACATCTCGCACATTAACCTTCAGTAAAAATGCTAAAATGTGTTCCTGTGGCCAAAGTGCTTGAAATGAACCATAACATCATCAGTTTGGCTGTGTCCTAAATCACATACAACTATACTGTACAAGAATGTTAACATGCCATTATTTTATTTCATTATTAATCACTCACTATGCAGTACACTGTATGTTATCAGACAAAGCTTTTTAGCTTTAGCAACCTAGCGTTCAGGCTACCCAAGGGTAACCACAATTTCACTGTGATTTATTTCACAGTAAAAAACATTTTATAATTTATAATCATGATTACTTTGATTTGAAATAGTAAACACAGGCAGAGAGTATTCATATATAATTCAGTACTACATAGGTTCCAAAAGGAATATTTAATATGGTTACATAAGCTGTATTAAATATGGTTTAATAACATTCATTTGTCAATTATCCACTCCTATAGTTATAAGGCATAAAATCAAACATACACTGATGCAGTATTCATAGACAGTCATATAGGCAATAGAAAGGCTCATAGTAAATACTTTGAATATGCAGTTGTATTAGGATGTCAAATTATTGTCCTGATAGAGCTATCCTGGTCAAGTGTAATTACAGACATAACTACAAATGAAAAACTAGGTCCTGAAAAAGGTCCAGATGTGTGTAGTACATTAAATGATCAGCCCATGGTTGAAACACCAACTACTCAGACTTAAACTGCATCTGGAAAAATATAATCAAATATCAATATAATCAAAATTAAAGTTTGTTAAATGCTTTATGGGTTTGGTTTTCTATAGTCATTCAGCCACACACAAGCCTGAGTTTAACAAGTGCACTGACGAGAACGAGCACCTTCAGACTTCAGAGCAGATAGGAAATAAACTTCTCTAAAGTAACAAATCACGCTTCAACTTCTGGCAGTATGATGGAAAAGTCTTGGTTAAAAAGATGCCAAAAGAATGGCATAGTGCCAATATAAGACTTGACAGATTTTTATTTATTTTTTACCTTACTAATGTAAAACAGACATATTTTGGAAATCATATTTAGTATAGTACTCACTGCACCAAATAGTAAGAGGAAAAAAATAATTTTAATGTCTATAGATTTGCATGAGATGTTCAACAAGTGTATACAGAATATCCAGGTGTCCACATACTTCTGGCCAACTAGTGTGTCTATATCTATAAATACAGCCTACTTAAAAATACCAAGTGAGTGGAAAAACAAAGGAATTTGTAATAATGCTCGGGTATTATCACACATCTGTGATAGTCCAGTTCCAAGAAACACCTTCAGATCCCTGATCTGATGTGGGAAGAGTTAAATGGCTCAGCAATGTGGGAACACGCTGCCATTTCAGCTGTCATTGTGCCAACCTTCTGCTGCCAAACAGTAACTGGGACACTACTGTCAGCTGAACTGAATTACACAGTAAAAAAATACTTCTCATTTTTATCCCACCTAATGGTGCATCTAGGTCACACAAAGCTTCAGGAAGGAACATAATGACTCCATTATTAATGTGAATGTAGACAGTTGTTGTCCTCACCAAAGGTCACTAACTGTCCTCCTGAAAATATTCAACCAATCCAACTGAACTCAACTGTCACTTCTTCACATGTAATTACTTGATTATGAGGGGTGAAGATCAAGATACAGGTAGAAAAGTGATCTACTCTGTTACATTTTAAAACCTTTTTTATTTATTAATTTATTTTTATGAGTCTTTCTCCCAATCTAGCTGTAACTAATTACCCAAATGTATTTAGCCCCCTTTACTGCTGCTGACCTCTACTCTAGCAGAGGAGGGCGTAACTAACACATGCCTCATACGACACCTGTGCAGTAGCCGACCAATTCTTTTAACCTGCACCAGGCGAGTGTATTTAGAGATTTGTACCACGCATGGAAAATCATGCACTGATCTCCATTATTCCCTGTCTCTGCAGGTGCCATCTGAATTTGGGGTTAAAAATCCTTCTGCTATTGGAAAGCTAATTTAATACTATATTTTGTTCTTTTTTGTCACTTTTGTTACTTTTGCTTTATTTCTGCTTAGTGTGGTGGTGTGGTATAGCAGTGTGGTTGTTTTTATTCATACTTAGAATAAAGTGAAAAATGATGTTCTAGCAAATTCTGTGCTTCCTACTTGGTAACAAAAATGTGTCAAAATGGCATTTCCTGTCAGTTCATCAGGCATATTGATGAAATGTTTAAATGAAAAAATATATAAAAAAAGGAGAAATGATACATAATCTCTTATGTATTAATAACCTCATTATCTCTTATGGTTGGTTAAAATGCAGCCACGTCCTGTAAATGTTACACACCTGCAGTTTGCGACTCTGCTTGCGGATAATTTTGCCCTGCTGGACAACGTTAACAGGACACTGGTTGATGCCATTGTCCGCTTTGTGCCTGAGCCAGTCCTCATAGCCCTGCACAGACAAAAGAGACAAGAGGGTAATGGAAAAGTGTGTGGAAAAGTGAGCACGTGTGGGAGTGTGAGAGGTAGAAGAAGTTCCTCCCACACATTTTGCCAAAATGTAACAAATTGTAATAAAAAATACATATTTTAAAAGCATTTCTCCTCCGTTCTTACCTGTTTAATGGCGGTGACAGTGATTACAAAAAAGAGGGGCAAACCACTGGTGATGGGACTGGTGGGAGTGTCAATGATTAACTGTAGAGAGGAAGAGAAAGAGAGAAAATAAACAGAGAAAGTCCACTTATCAAAACCATTTAACCAGGACGACGGTCCTGTAAAGAGCCAGTGAAGCTCACAAATCAAATATAACAAATACAAATACTTGCTCAAAAATGTATTTCTTTCATTTATTCTATGGCTTAAATAGATGGTTTGGTTTATGCTGAATGTGAGGGCAACCATTGCCAAATTACTTGCCCAGTCTCTTGTAATGTCCACTGTTAGAAGTGATTTTTATGTAGTCTCATGTCTGATTTTCAATCTACCCAAGTAGTAGCACACAGGTGATAAAATAAACTTCCTCTGTCTGTGTAAACAGCAAAGTCTGTAGTTGTTTTCAAATGACACCCAACGACCCAACTTTTCACCAAATACTTGGTTTAAAAAATAAAAATAACCTTGCTAAGTTTAAAGTGTAGCACTAAGCCCAAATGAAAGGTCAAGGCCCACAGGTTAAAAAAAAAAATCACGCAAAGCTACCAAACAAATGTTTAAATATAGTCAACATTTATTCATGTTATACTAGTTAATGTTGGTCCATTTCTTAACAATCACACCTGTATTTCTTACCTGCACAAGAAAGATGATGAGGAAGTAGAAATTTGCAATTCTTCTAAACTGTTCAAACAAATTTTTCGGAACAAAGTTCCAAAAAGTGTACTGTGGAGATATAAATCATAAAAAAGAATTTTAAATACATCTGAAGACCTATATTCCGTACACAAGATTAAAATCCATTGTAAGCTTAGATTACAAAAAGCTTTAGGTTGTACATTGAAGTTAACCTTATTACTCGTAAATTGATTTTCCCATCATATCAGTTCTAGGAGAAACAAACAGCACTTTGAAACATGCAGTAAAACGGAATTTACAATAAACATAATAGGGTTAAGCAAAACGGCATTACAATAAATTGTCACAACACACAACTGTTTATATACACAACTATAATTTCTATTTTTTCAAAAGTGATGACTTCTTATTGAGTGTTTTTACTCTATATTTACATTTTACATTTTCGGCATTTAGCAGACGCTTTTATCCAAAGCGACTTACAGTATACAATCTAAGCAACTGAAGGTTAAGGTCCTTGCTCAAGGGCCCAACAGTGGCAACCTGGCAGTGGTGGGCTTAAACCGGCAACCTTCTGATTACTGGTCCAGTACCTTAACCACTAGGTTACAGCTTCCCTGTATATTTGTCAAAACTGAGTTTGATAATTAAACCAAATATGATCATACACAAATTGAACTGGGGTACAAACAACACATTTGGTAAAAACTAGGGATGTAACAATACACTCTACCCACAATGCAATGCGATGCGATTCACGATACTGGGTCCACGATACAATTTTTCTCCCGATTTTTTAAACTGAAATTTAAGACAAATTATGACAAAGTTTCCTTTTATTATTTCTCTTAAAAAAAGAAAATAAAACACTGTATTTGTGATTATCTTTTATTTATCTAAATAATGAATGCCCTTGTGTTTCTGAGGTAGCAAAACTATGCAAAACAATTTTGAATTAAGTCCAATTTGCTGAAAACCCCCGAATCTGGCAACCAGGCGTATAGCGCCAGTGACTTCAACCAGGCGAGGTGTATAGCGCCAGTGCCCTCTGCTGTTTAATATGAATATCGATTCATTTTACATGTCAAATCGATTTGAATCGTGGAATTTTTAAATCGGTTATTAACTGTCTTGTGGTGCACCATTACAGCTGTTTCCCTACCCTGCCAATTCTTACATGTCTCAAAATGCTGCCTGCTGCCTGACTGATATTCTGACCAAATAACGAGGAGCTCCGTGTGCTTCCTTAGCCGTGAAGGCAATTCCAGTATTCACTGCGGTACAACTTTTCTTACAAAAAAACTTAATATGGCAGACGGAAATTGAGCAGCTAGCGGAATTATTTTGCACTATACGGAATATACGGAATTGTCATTATTTATGTATACAGTCCCTGACAGAAGTTCTGTCGCTTATCCATATTGTGGAAACAAAAGCTTATAACCTGACTTTAAATTCATCCATTGGTTTTAGAAATGACTCATATGAAAGCTGAAACCCTCCCAAATGAGGTTTAATTTACGAAAATAAATTTGCTTCACTGCAGAAATATTGATCATTTAATGAACACAGAAAGGTCAGATTTTGGCAAGACAAAAGTTTTGTCACCATGTCATATAATGCACCCAATCCTAGTTTACAGCCTCACCTGTGCTCACTAATTGATCGGTTAATTAGTGGGTGTGTATAAAAAGAACCCCAGACCTTCACTTGAACTGCAACTTTACCTCTGACAACATGCCAAAAATCCACCCTGCGACCAAAGCCTTGATTATCAAGAGGCTGAAGACCAGATCCACTGCAGAGGTGGCTGGCACCTTTAATGTGTCTCAGCGTCAAGTACAAAGAATTAAAAAAAGATTTGAAGAGACTGGAGATGTTTTTGACAAGCCCAGGTCCGGCAGACCACGCAAGACAACTGCTAAGGAGGAATGTTTGTTGGTTAGAAAATCCAAAGCCAGCCACTCTTCCACTGCAGCAGAGCTCCACCAGGCCTGGTCACCTCAAGTCCCTGTGTCAACTAGAACAGTTTGTAGGATTCTGTCTCGAAATGGCCTCCATGGTCGAATCAGTGCCCAGAAGCCAGCACTAAACAAAAGGCAATTAAAAAACCGTGTGGCATTTGCCAAGGCCCACAGCCTGCTAAACGGATGGACGCTGGAAAAGTGGCAGAAGGTGGATTTCTCAGATGAATCTCAGTTGAATTACACCACAGCCGCCGCAAATACTGCAGGAGACCTACTGGAGCCCGTATGGAGCCCGTATGGATCCAAGATTCACCCAGAAAACTGTGCGAAACATTTGCAAGGTGGAAGGCAATATCAATAGCCTAAAATATCAAGAAGTATTAGCTACCTCTTACATTCCCAATCATAAAAGGGGTCAAATTTTGCAGCAGGATGGTGCTCCATCTCATACATCCATCTCTACATCAAAGTTCCTCAAGGCGAAGAAGATCAAGGTGCTCCAGGACTGGCCAGCCCAGTCACCAGACATGAACATCATTGAGCATGTTTGGGGTAGGATGAAAGAGGAAGCTTGGAAGACAAAACCAAAGAATCTTGATGAACTCTGGGAGGCATGTAAGACTGCATTCTTTGCTATTCCTGATGACTTCATCAATAAATTGTATGAATCATTGTCGAACCGCATGGATGCAGTCCTTAAAGCTCATGGAAGTCACACAAAATATTAAATATGGCTCTAATAGCACCACAACTTCATTCACCAATGTTATGAAACATATCTTTGTATTTGAAGTAAATTATTTGTTTGATTTTCACATTACTTTCTGTGGGCGACAAAACTTTTGTCTTGCCAAAATCTGACCTTTCTGTGTTCATTAAATGATCAATATTTCTGCAGTGAAGCAAATTTATTTTCGTAAATTAAACCTCATTTGGGAGGGTTTCAGCTTTCATATGAGTCATTTCTAAAACCAATGGATGAATTTAAAGTCAGGTTATAAGCTTTTGTTTCCACAACATGGATAAGCGACAGAACTTCTGTCAGGGACTGTATATGTTTATAAATGTATACAATTGCTTTTCTAACTTTTTCCAGACTTTTGGTTAAAATTTTAAGTGACTTCATAAATTTAATTGAAGTTCAAGATTAGCAAAATTGCCTTGCCATGTAGTTTCACCACATTTTCACAAGGATGATAAGCATCTTGGATAACTTGGTTCTTAAAATAAATAAAACTGTGTTTGTTCCCTTTCTGTAATTTCATGTCTTAATTAATATTATAAAATCATGAAAAATTCAACAAAATAATTTTTTTACCACACAATTTATTGTATACATAGAAAACACAGACATGTGATTAGCACGTGTGTGGATAAGACGTCAGTATCAGACCTTGGAGGAGACGATTCTGTTGTCAGGGAACCTCTGAGGGATGTAGGCCTCAGTGCCAGGGGGTGGCTGTTTGTTTCCAATATACACTGTCCTGTTGTCCACCCAGTTCTCCTCCCCTACACACTGCACACAGAGACACACAGAGAGAGACGCATGATTATTCAATTACTTACTGATTCATTAAATCATTCATCCATTTATTCATCTTCTTTCTTTCTCCACAGCTGGGCTCAGAGCTGGGCATTATGAATAATAAACAGTATAATATGCACAGCTGCTTGTCTCGAAAAAAATAATTTAGACAATTAAACATTACATAGCATTTCTGTATAGAATATAAAATATACAAATAGTTGAATTATATTCCAGTCCATTTAGATTTCTGTTAAAATGCTCTTATTACAGCCAGTTTTTTAACCAGTCCCACTCCCACTTACATTAATGATGATGATCACAATCACTACAATACACAAAACAGCACTGGTTCAACAGGCCTGGTTATATGATTATGCCGGAACTGAAAAACTGTACCCAGAAATAGTCAATCAAATGAAATGTAATAAATGTAATTAAAAACTATTAAGCTGGACTACAACACTGGTCATGTATTTTCCTAGGAAGACATTTTACTCAAATTCTAATTCCAATATATGATTCGTAATAAAAACATTATATTAAATGCAAATGGTTCATTAGTGTTTTATATGTAATATATCCCGAGGTACACACACTTTAATATGTGTCATCTATGGACTATTTTAAAGTTGAATCAAATTACAGTAGCAATGTGCAAATACAAATGTCTTTTTTTCTGTCTTATTATTATTATTATGTTATATAGTTATAATATTTATATATTATGTTATAATCTTTATTATAATTATATTATTATAATTACTATTAGACAGTTAAGGAGTGTGTGTGTAATATAATAATATAATAATATTGTATTATATAGTTACAATATTTTTATATTATAACATTATAATTGTTAACTTATAATTACATTATTATAATTACTATTATTAGGATAGATATTTTTATATTATAACATAATTTTTAATAATAATTTTTAATAATTATAATTATTTTTGACAGTTTAGGATAGTGTGTGTGTGTGTGTGTGTGTGTGTGTGTGTGTAGAGTAAGGTGGTATTAAAAATAAGTATACAACAGCTGGTCTGAGGTTCTGTCCTCTCGGAGTCCTTATAATCAGGTCTAATCCAGCCACACACACACACACGCGCACACAGAGAGAGTTGAGTTGTTACAGTAATAGAATAGGGGTTAAGTCTGGCACTTTAAGCAAAGCAATGCTTTAATTACTGAACTGAAACAGTAAATCTAGGACAGAACTATTCACTATGCACCAATCGATTATGAATGTCTAATCGACTGCTGTGTTTTAGCATTTCTTTTCATGTTAAACTTTGGTACCTGACCTTACAAATGCTCTTTGAACAAATTTTCACAGAAACACACAAAAATGATACTGCCTCAGAAGCAAAGGGGGGCACAACTTCATCTCAATTCCTAACAAGCTAATAGACAGGTGTTCACATACTTTTTGGTGCACCTTTGCTCTATAACTGCCATCATACTGTGCTTGTCTCAACAAGTCTCATAAGAAATTAGTAGTATTTAGTTTATTGGATTAGAGCAGGCATGTCAGGTGTAGGCACTGGTTTGATTGGATAAGAGTGAAGGAACAGGTGGAGTTGCTCTTAGCTTTACAAACAAGAAAAGATAGAAAGCATGAAACAAAGCTGTTTAATTTGAACTTGAATTGAAGAACTGAGTTGTGTAAATGTAAAAGAGGTACTGAGCGCTTCAGTACACCCTCACGTTCAGGTCTACTGAAAATAGCTGAACGTCATTCCCGTAAGACAACACAACAGGGGCATTCGGGCAGCCTGTCATCACTGAAACAGGATCCACAGGCAGACAGGCATTAATACACTGACGGCGGTCCATTTACTAACAGACAATATAGATGCTTATGACAGCAAAACATGTGATAAGAGACCGGATCATGTTACCTTTGAACATCATCGAGCAGGTGTAATAACTCGTGTCCTGAAAGCAGACGTGCGTGGTCAGCACTAGATAATGTTTGTTTTGTGTGGGTTTTACTACTGCTGAGTGTTTATTGTCAATGGCTGTCTTACAGCATTGCTAACATTTAGCCAGGTCACCTAAAGCAGGGTCCAAACTTTTCATGTTGGGGGCCAGATGGAGTAAAAAAAATATGCAAACATGGGCCACAGACTCTTTTGTAATAAAACAAATAAAAACATAATAGATCTACATGATTACTAGGGTTAGGGTTAAAATTACACTTTCTTGTTATGTAAATAATTAATGATCTATTCTGCATTTGGCATCTAGTTTTCATTTTTTGGAGCTGCCGTGTTTATCCAAAAACTAGGGAACATTAATGTAGGTGTAACGTAAAGTTGGGGGAAAGATGGGGAGCGTTTTAGATTTGCTTTATGCGATAGCAACATCCAGAGTTCAAAAAGTTCAAGCAGCCTGCTTAATAGCGGGCCAACTTTCATTTCATTTCTAAAATACCTCACGAGCAGTTTCAAAAATAGTAACGAGCCGCAAATGGCCCGCAGGACGTAGTTCAGGCATCCCTGACCTAAAGGGTCAAATATAGGTTTAAGATAAAAGAAATAAAAGAAACGTTCTTGTGGTTTTTTTTCTATCAATGCCCTATTTTCACATCTACCCGCATACACAACATGCTTCTTTTTACAGGCCGGCAGCAGATTCCTACAGAGAGCCATAGCGTATACAAAAGATCACCCTGTGCTCTCTTTACTCTACTTACATTCCTGAAAATGCTTGAACCAGACAGTGGAGTAGATGTTGCGGTGGCTGATTTTTTTACTCAGACACGTCCAGCAGTGTCTGCAGAGCACCCAACCAGCCTGTTGGCACCACTGAGACCCGAGTGTGAATTATACAGTGACAACTGGGGGAGGGCAACATACAGTTTAGCTAACTAACAACCTCCTAAACTATTGTTTTACCTTGTTTTAGGAGAGTCCAAGTATTAATCAGGGGGTCAGACCCTCCCATTTCCTCCATAATTTGAACCATGAGTGAGAGTCGAACCAGGGTCTCAGTCGTAATGAGAAAGTGTATTAGACATGCATCACCTGATCGAAAAAATGGCCGTTAGTGCCAACATTTAAACAGAATTCACTGCAAAATCAAACATTTCAGTCTGCCCAGGTGGCACACTAGCTAGCACACCAGCACCAAGTTTCTAAACTCCTCGGTTCGAAACTCAGTGTTGCCACCAGTCGGCTGGGAGTCATCTGGCGGGCATAATTGGCAGTGCCTGCAGCAGATACTAATTGGCCACCATATCTGCGGGCAGGGACCGGACTATGTGGGTGTGGGTGGGTCCAGTAAGGACCCTGATTTTCAGTCTGAACATTTCAGTCTGCAACAAACCAAAAAAAGGCTGCAAAAACCAAAAAAAGACTCTGGTGGAGCTGAAAAATAATAAAATTAGTTTTACTGTCACTGCTGTTGTTTAAAAATTAGATTTTTTCAAAATGTTTTAAAGTTAACATGGAATTGTTTCTATTTTCCTTCAGCACCCATCAAATTACAAAATCCACAGCATGGCTGCGGCTGAAGTGAATATACGTATGGTTCGCAATGTTCGTGGCTTGTAAGTGCACATAAGTGATGTTAAACTGGTGTGTGTTCCATGTCCAGAGTGAAAGAAGGTTTAGATAAGGACAGCAAGGTTCACAGTACCATTTCTAACAGCTTGTCAGTTTTCAGGCCTATTATTATTCTGTTCAGGATCTCAGAGATGGAGGATATTTTTTTTTCACTAGAATAAAAGACTTGTCTTATGTCAGATCTGAATGCCCACAGAGACAAAATCCATGGTGACCCTTTCACCTTACACCCACATACTCAGTAGCTAATGCACTTAAACATTTATACTAAAACACACAACCCTTCCGCAGGGGCTGGCATGGCCTTTCAGATAAACACCAGTGAAAAGAGCTTTTTCCAGGATGTAACTACAGTTATGTACCGGGATTGCTGCCAAGTGTAAAAAAGCATAAAAAAGATGTTACTGATGTTACACAAACTCATAACTCACTGTTCTCAAGCTAGAACATACAATGCTAGACTGTAAATAATAAACAAACACAAAATGTTGGAGGTTTATTTAATAGAAATGACTTTACTATCAAGACAACACAAAAAGACACAAAAAACACCTGCAAGATGAACGAGGCAAATAAACTGCTGTTCTATGTACAGTACTTTGTTATGAAAGAAAGTTGATTTTACAGAGAATCTTGGGACCTAAAGTTGCTTAGAATTTATTATATCAAATAATTTACATGTTTTTGACTTTATAACAGCAGTTTGGAGTGGACCTTTTTTTTTCAAGCATGACTGTGCCCCCACCCATAGGGACATCATTTTACAAGGTTGGTGTAAAGAAACTCCAGTGGTTTGCACAGACCCCTGAGCACTATCCCATTGAACACCTATGAGAAGAACTAGAACATTAACTGACAGCAAGGCCTTCTCATCCAACATCAGTCTCTGATGTCATGGGCACTAAATGGGCACAAATTCTCCAAAACCTTAAAACCTTGCCAAAAAAGTGGATGCTATTGTTGTTATAGCTGCAAAAAAAAATGTAAGTAAGGGATCTGTATTAATATCTATGATTTTAAAATGGAATGTCCAACAAGCTGATAGTCCGTTGTCCACATACTTTTAACCATTTAGTGTCTTCCTCATCTCTTATCTTACTTTCATTTGTGCAAATTCAGACTGTCCCATTTCTAAAGATCATGTAAAAAGATTGCCGAAAAAGTATGTGGACACCCAAAAGTATGTGGACACCCAGACATGACACACATCGCATCTAAAATCATGAGCATTCATGTAACATTTGTCTCGCTTCTCAATAGTTTTGTCACTAGATTGTATAACACATTTCATTCAGCCATCAGTAAGGTTGGTCAGTGATTTCATTTTTATTTCAGTGGCCACAGCAGCCAATTTTCCGAGGTAAACTGGTGTGCGGTACTTTCTGGATTTCAAACTACAGTTTGAACACACCCAAAATATAAAAAATATAAAAATAAACTACTTGTTGGAAGGTAGCAGTCAATGCTCTGTATTAGGATGCATTATACTGGCAACATTTATCAATTAAGACGACATGGCTTTATCAATTTTGTGCTTTTTTTTTTTTTTTTTTTTTTTCCAATTGCTGTACTTTGGTGGTTGAAGGGCTGTCCATATAAAGCTTCTATAAAACTTTTCAACACAGAATTTGTTTTTTTTTGCATTCCCTAAAATGCAGTAACAGTAGCCTATCCCACTGATCCCCTATAAAAAACCCCAAAGCTTAAAAATGGAAAATTCTGTCAGCAATTCAGAGCTTTTAAAACTGATTAGGATTAAATAACATCTTAAGGAGCTGTCTGCGTTTAATCAGATCGCATTTTGCACTTTTAGTCTGCAGTATTGACACTTTGTGGGAAACATGACACCCCATTTTTATTCCTGCTTATGCAGAGCTATTTTTGGTGCTTTAATGGCAGAATTAGTGTATATTTTTATTTACTACCAGGCAATAAACACGGTAATATACTGGAAGTCCGTAGAGCTTTATGACTAAAATAGTATGACCTTGACATTTCTTGTCAGGTAAATAGACAGTGCTGTGGAAAAGGTATTTGCCCCCATAAAGATTTCCTCTATTTTTGCCAATATGTCACATTTAAATGTTTCAACTAATTTTAATATAAGATAATGCAAATTTTTTAAACACCAGCTGTTGAAAATGCTTCCATTTACTAAAGATAAAGATTTATTCAACCCTATTAACTGGTTGTGATACCCTTGGCAGTAACATAACGGTAATAGTAACTTGTGATGAGTTTTACATCACTGATGAGGGGTTTTGACCTGCTCTTCTTTGCAGAATTGTTTTAACTTAGCTACACTGAAGAGTTTTCTAGCATGAACTACCTGTTTAAGATCTTGCCACAGCTTCACTGTCCTGCTGTGTATCCAAATTGGATAAGTCACTGACGCGGTCTTGGTAAAATTTCCCAGTCCTGGGAAAGTTTTACTCTTCCCGTGGTATGCTACAGTTCCCTGCATAGATCCCCCTGATCTTAATCCCATTAAACACTTTTGGGATGAATTGGAATGTTGATTGCAAGGCCAACTAGGCACAAATCCACCATGGAAACAGTCCAAGATCTTGTAAAAAGACCTTGCAGAAAAGTGAACTCCATATTACATGTCATTGGTGTTAAAATAGTTAAAATCCACAAACAGCAACAATATACATGTATATACTATATATTCAACTACAAATTACAGAATGCTGAGAGAGGTTACATAGAGGACAAACTAAAGATAGAGCCAGAAAGAGAAACCAAAGGGTAAAGGTGTTAATATTTTATGTAAGGAGTGTCAGTAGTGAAGTCTGATCTGTGTAAAGTCAGACAGCATCACAAAAGAGCCACAAAGGCAGATCAGAATAATTCGACCACAGCCGACATTAAATTGAACACAAATTACACTCCACAAAGATGGTTGTGCCAGCCAGTCCAACCTGTTACCATGGTGAGATAAAACAGGTCTTACCAGTTCTAAAAGTGGAGAACGAATACAAAAAGCAGTCCAGCATCCTACATGCTGATAACTGGCATAAAATACAGGCCTGTTCGAACTCAGCCCACACACATCCTGCCACTGATTCACACACAGACCTGATAACATTCACCCAGTTTCAGTGTCTGACTCATTACAGCATTATTCCCACTATGGTTACCACTGATAAACGATCTCTTCACTGTCCACCATGCCAGCCCTAAATGTCCAGATCCTAGGTTACATCTTAATGGGCTTTCATTTAAATACAGAGACTGTAAACAAATCCTTAGCAAATGTCACAGAGCCAGCTATCTTGGCGAAGCCAGAAGCATGATCTGTTGTGGGAGAGAACTAATGAGAGAGATGTAGGACAGTGTTAAGAGGATGGAAAACATTTCTTGTTGAACAGATATGTGTATACATGCATACATCAGAAATCTTAATCCTCTCTCACCTTAAAAAATATTACGCAACTATGAGGGTTCTTCAAAAAGTTTCAGCACTTTTTAAAGTCTATTTATAAAGAATTTTAAAATCAAAGTACATCACTTTTCTACAGTCACCTTTCGATGCATCTTTCCCAGCGTCATACCAGCTTTTTAATGCCATCAGCAAAAAAAGTTTTTGGTTTAGCATGTAGCCACTGATGCACTGCTGCTTTCACATTATTTTCACATGAAAATCTTCTTCTCTTTAAAGCTTTCCCTTAAAGAAGGAAATCAGATGGCGCCAAATCTAGACTAAAAGCTCTTTCTCAGTTTCTCAGACACGACCAATTACAACCCCCAACCCCCCCGTTTCCAATGACAAATATAAACATTTTGCCAACCCTGTCTTAAACTTTTTTTTTTAATCTCAGCTGTATGGTTTTTGACTTAGTAGTGAATTATGTATTGTCTGTAAAAGTTTAATAAAAATAAATACTGTAGTACAGTGGTACCTTAAAACCCGACGTCAGTTGGTTCTGGGAGTGGCGTTGAGTTTAAAAGGCGTTGAGTTTTAAGGTTTTTTCCATAAGGATGTATGGAAGATCTGTTAATGCGTTCCATGGTCATACATATAGTTAATGTTACATACAGTTACTGTTACATACAGTTACTGTTACATACAGTTACTGTTACATACAGTTGCTGTTACACACAGTTACTGTTATATACAGTTGCTGTTACATACAGTTACTGTTACATACAGTTGCTATTACACAGTTACTGTTATATACAGTTGCTGTTATATACACAGTTGCTGTTACATACAGTTACTGTTACATACAGTTGCTGTTACACACAGTTACTGTTATATACAGTTGCTGTTACACACAGTTACTGTTACATACAGTTGCTGTTACATACAGTTACTGTTACTTACAGTTACTGTTATATACAGTTGCTGTTACATACAGTTGCTGTTACTTACAGTTACTGATATATACAGTTGCTGTTATATACAGTTGCTGTTACTTACAGTCACTGTTATATACAGTTGCTGTTACTTACAGTTACTGTTATATGCAGTTACTGTTATATACAGTTGCTGTTACATACAGTTACTGTTACTTACAATTACTGTTATATACAGTTGCTGTTACATACAGTTGCTGTTACTTACAGTTATTGTTATATACAGTTGCTGTTACTTACAGTTACTGTTATATACAGTTACTGTTAAAGAAAGCGTAAAACAACCATGCTTTCTTTCTTTTTTATAGCCTATAGCATTGTGTTCATGTAACAGGAAGTTGACTCAGTAGGTGCTCTCCAGCTGTGCTCTCCATCCATTTGATGCATCCATTTCTAGCAAGAGTGCCTGAGACAGTATGGCTGAAAGCCACAAGCTTTAATTGATCCAACTCTTTCAACCTATAATGGTCCCCTCTTAGCATTCTGTGGCATTTACTGCTGTCTGTGTCGTTACTCGATGCAATTAGCATGCTAGCTTTCACTCAGCCTGCGTCTTGCTCCCTCTCTCGGGGAATGTCAAACCTACCAAGTGCACATAAAATATTGAAGTGCTCAAAGCTAGCCTCCATTATCTTAAAGGTTCCTCATTTGGCCGCACATTAAACAAGATGCTAGACGAAAACATGAGGCGGAGAGATGGCAACCGATAGAAAACGCTGATCGACACAAGCACCGTTGCTGCTTTATTGCAAGCTTTAAAAAGAGATACTGCACAAAGTCCTATACAAGGAGTCTTATATAAAGAGTTTATGAAGTTGATGCTGGTCTAATATGTGTGTGTGATGCCAATTAGAAACTCATAAAGAGTAATTTAATATGCCAAATAATGCTAATCTCCACACAGATTTAGCACAGATATGAGTTATACATATGCAAACAGTCCAACAGTTTTGGGCATTTGTGTTTTTTATTTACCCCAAACTTTCCAATATAATCAGAAATAAACATGCTAATTAGTCCAGTGTGACTGACACAGTACCGGACCTAATCTATTTTTAACAGCCTCCACTATTCTGGAATATAAGATATGGAACATAACTGCAGGGATTTGCTTTAGCCAAAAGCATTAGCACATTAGTATGGTTGGACATGGTTTTGGTGCAGGCCCAAAAGTCTGTGCAGACCAGTTCTAGTGCATCCCACTTATTTATTTCTTTGTAGACTTTGCTTTGTACAAGAGCCGCACAATTAATTAATTGTATTTTTATCATTAATGCAATATAAATTTACACGATAAGCACATTATAAAAGGCTTCGATACACACTGGCTGTAGCTGGTTAGCAAAAGCAAGTTTTGTCTAACATATATCAGAACTGCATTGAGATAAAAGACCAAAAACATACCAGATATTAAAAATAAATCTTTTAGTTTTGTCCAAAAATTGTTACTCTGTTTTCATTTATTAAATATATTTGTAATTCATCATGAAATATAGTCTCTTATTTCCACTAAACAACAACACTGATTTCACTAAAAAACTAAATAATAATTCACTCTGCTTATATGCTAAGTGTCTTTTGTTACAGCTAAGTTTGCGTTTGGTCATCACCACAGGCTAGCTAATAGCTTTAGCCAGCCGCTAACAATAGTGTTTATAAAGTTGCTAGGTCTTGTATTTTAGGCTGTGCTTAGTGTAAACATACCCTGCCTCACATCTCACATTGTTCTATATGTTTTATATATTGAGTCATTAATCAAATATCAAATTTTTTTCATTATCGTGCACGGCTTTGTACAGAGGAAAACTCTCAGGCAGATGCTAACAGGGCTGTAAGCTCGCAATTCACTAGAATATTATTGCTAGCTGTAGCATTAAGTTTTCTCTTAAATACAACCAAGAGACTCAAAACATTCAGTCAAAAACATTCCCAGATCATAAAAAAATAAATAAAGAAATACTAGAATGGGTGTATAAGAGTATTTATGCGGTTAATAACATATTAATGCCATTTGCACAGTGCTAACCTGCATACAAACTCTTACTATTTTTTAGCATCAATAATAAAATAAGTAAAAAAAATATTTAAAGACTTTTGTGCAGAATTGTATTTTCAGAAACTCTCTGATTAAGTCTTGGAATTTTGGTTAATAATTTGCTGAAAAAATCATTTCTATATATTAATTAATGCTATATGTGTTTAAAAAGTCCTGTTTCCTCTGCTGTCAACAACTGGATCAGTTTACACTAAGCCTCAAAGCGCCTGCAGCATGAAATTCTTTCTTAAAACCCAGTACTTAAAACACCAGCGAACAGGAAACTATATTCAGACTGTAACTGTACTGTATAACATTAGTATATTTAATATATTTCATTTTGGTTCATACCGACACCCACATGACATGCCAGGATAGCCGAGTGCATCTAGCCTGGTAGTGATAGTCAACACTAAGCACTGCAGAGATTAAAGATTAAACACAAAACTCAATCTGGACCAGCATGTGACCGCCTCTGGGCTTTAAGAGCAGGCAGTTATCCACCCAGTCCTGTGAGCCGCTCATGTTTTGAAAATGTGACCCTGGCAGGGTGGGAAAGCACAATCTATGACATAATGGGTGCTGACACTACTAATCTGTATTCTAATCCGAGTAAAATAAGGTGAAATATTTTTCAGTGATGCATTCAATAATATTTTTCAATGTTTAGTTGCTTTTATTTTTTAACTTTTGTAAATGTATGCCATTAAAAATCTTAAAATTTACAGTCCACACAATGCTGCTGCAATGTTTCATAAATAAACCTCAACAAAATTAATATTACACATGCTGACATTATGCTATATATTTGCTTTTAATATATGCAGACTTCTACGTAATACTAATTAATTAATTAAATTAAATAATTAAATAATTAATACTTAAAAGTAAGCCACATATCACAAAATAAAGGTTGTAAATGTTAACATTTAATAAACAAGTAACATTCAAATGTTTTTTGAATAGTAATGCTGTCAAAAGTATATTTCTAATGATACTCAAAATACACTCAGAAAACAATATTTTGCATGTTATTTTACATCAGTATCATAGTGGCCAAACCTACACACCTAAATCTACAATATTGTACGTGAAATGTAGTAATGTGGTATATTTCCAGTGATTTCCTAATAGCAGGTGCAATTAAATGAATCACAATCGAGTTTTAATCAAAGAATTGTTAGGGACAATTGTTTTCCCCCTTTATTTTAGTATGGTGGCATTAATTAAAATATTGCACAGTGCTTCCAGTATGTTCTGTCAGGAAATAAATATGCTTTTTAGAAGTAAACCCTTTAGTTTGACCCAAAATACTTTTTTTTCGGTTCCTGTACATCAAAAGATCAATATTCTGGTTAGGTTACTAAGACGAGCCAGTCTGAAAGGTAGTAAGAGCAGCCTCTCATCACTGCTATTTACAGTAACCTTCTTCCATTTACTATGATTATATCTGATGCTTTACATCCAAAGTAAACAATGAGGGGTCAATTATAACTACTTATATTTAGTCACGTCCCTTTTCTAAATTAGGCTCCCTTAGCACCTGTGCAGCCTTGACCTGCTTCAAATGGTATTCCACACCAACCTTATATTAAACAGTCTCATAGCTTATTTAGCAGAGAAAATCTAATTATCCCAGTTCTGTAATGAGGAACCTACAGTGCTATGAGCCTTAGAGCCTGTGCCAAGTAAAATAGTGCCACAGTTGTACAACGGAACAGTATAAAAGACTTGAATTTTCTAAAATAAGCCATTCAGTACAAGAGAAATGTCACATGAACTTAAGAAATTATTGATTTCTAATGGTATGTAAGTCAACTCTTGTCTACCTGTGTGATTCTAAAGCAGCACCTGACTTAAAAAAAACACCCAGTCATAAAATTCCATTCACTCATCCTGCCATTACATCCAAATGTACTACAATGCCATTACTAACCACCAGCATTAGCATCAAAATAACAGACTGCCCCATATTACTCAGCAAACACCAACATCTGGCTGGAACAGCTGGCTTTTGAATGTGCAGAAATTCCCTCGAGTCAAATACGTAGCTATAGCTGGGACCGAGTGTTCCGGAAAAGTAATTGTCAAAAATTAATAAATAAATAAACAAACTTCAAACCTGTTTCCACAACTTAATGGTAGAACATCAGATTATTTTAATAAATACCATCTTTTTGCACAATTAAAACAACAAAGTTTAATAGTACTTGTTTAGATGCAGCTTGTAAACAGTTTCTATGGTCACTTAAACTTTACTGGAAGTTATGGGCTATAAAGTAACAATAAAAAGCACCAGGATCTGAAACAACATAGCATTCATAAAATAGGAAAATACAGTTTTATGCCTAGTCATTATTTATAATGTAATCAAACAAAATGTGACAGGCCTATGCATCATTACACATAACCTTCCAATACAATAACATTACAATGACCTTTTAACACTGTAGTAGATGGGTAATAAAATCAATATCACAACTAATTACTAAATTACTAAACTAATCACAGTTCATTATTGCAGACAGTAGTTTGACACTGACTACAACATTGCTATTACATACTAGTATGACACTAACAAGTATCTAATCTAAGTTTTATTTCTGTATATTTGAAAACATCATACCAATTAAATCAACTAAAACCACACAAATAAACCTTTAAAACATAATTGAAAACACATATTGATGACGATTCTCCAAATGAAATGAAGAAAGCAATTACAGTATGCAAGCAAAGATTATAAATAAATAAGGAAAATACTAAGAGCTAGTGTTTACAGTGTAGCATAGCATAGCATAGCAGGCCAGTTAGAATTTATCGTCTTTTGTACCTTACAGACTTAAATTGTTATTAACGTAAGGCTGAACATTTTTCTTTTAAAGGTATGATCTTCATTCAACAGGGTATGGTAAAACTAAATAAAATAAAGTATGGTGGTTAAACCATTTTGAACCTTTAGATGAACTGATTTTAAAATATTGAGAATTCAAGCATCTCTAATTGGTATAAACAGAAAAGTATTTTCATCCTCTCATGTGTTCACGTAGTGCATAAGAAATTAGAATGAGCTTTTGGTGTGGAAAATTTAGAGATGTCGGCCAGCACTATACAAACAAAATGTTAAATAATATAATAGAGTTTATTATACAGTCTAACTCTTCATTATTATTCACATACACACCTATAGACTTCTTCAATCTAGAGCAAATGACAATGTAAATGAACTCATTAGCAAAAGCCATTTGTATATTTATTAGTATGCAGGGTTAGATCAACATCCAAAAGACCAAAGTCATTACAAGGCTCATGATGATGTTTATGAGCAGGAGGCCTCGTAGCCGACTGAGATCAACGACCTTCTCATTTCCACATGCCTGTTCTTGTTCTCTCCTTAATTAAAAAAGCAAAGGCGGAGGTCGGTAATCAAAGACCCCTGCTGCTGTTTGTACATCAGAGGCTGGGAAGCACTGATGCTCTAAAAGATAAACTAGGGATGCAATTCCAAATTAGCACTGGCATGCTGATCTATAATCTACTATAAAAAGTTGTGTTGTTAGGTTTGATTACTATTATCTGAAATCAAAAGCTTTTTTGACCATTAGGAACCAAGATGTACCACCTGGTGCTTGGTTAACATTACTTTTTTACCTTTTCTGCATTTAGCAGATGCTTTTATCCAAAGCGACTTACAGTATTATAACAGTATACTGTCTAAGCAATTGAGGGTTAAGGGCCTTGTTTAAGGGCCCAACAGTGGCAACCTGGCAGTGTTGGGGCTTGAACCAGCGACTAGTCCACCATTACTAATAATGGGGCTTACACCATTACTAGTCCAGCACCTTAACCGCAAGGCTACAGTAAGATTTCAATATAGCTCTGAAACTGAATTATATTATTCATAAAACAATAGAAATGAAACATCCACTATATGCTCAGAATGTGATGTGTGGTCATCTCTTTCCAAAAGCAATAATAGGAAGTAGGTTCCCTTTTTGAGGCCACAGCAGAGTCCACTTTTCTGGGAAGGCTTTCCACATAATTTTGGAGTGTTGATGGGAATTTGTTCCTATTCAGAAAAGAACATTTTTGAGGTCAGGCTCTGATGTCGGACTTGAAGTGGGTCACAATCGACATTGCAATACATCCCAAAGGTTTCACTGAGGTTGCAAAAAGTTGGTAAAACTACTGATAAACTGTAGGAGTTAAAATACTGGAAAAAAATAGAGTTGGGTTTCATGGACTGGAATTAATTGAAAACTTTAATTAATTTAAAGTCAATAAATAGAAACAATTTCTTTAGACAGTTTGCTGAATCAATCAAATGTAAATAAGACTCATATTTGATGTGTGATTCTGAAGCTTTTTTTAAAGCCCCCCTCTCTTTTTGAGCTCATGTACTGTATCTTATGCACTGTGCTGCTGCTACATGTCTGGTTGATTAAAAAGTGCACATAATCGGGCATTCCTAATAAATGGGCCAGTAAGGATGTGTACTTGGAATAAAACATTTGCTTTACACATTATCATCAGTACAGTGGTTCGTTCATTCTGATGACACTAGTATTATCTGCTGTATTCTGCTGCTGCTGCCTTTGGAAAAAAAAACCTAAAGCAGCTGACTAGCAGCAGTTATATATAAAGGTGTTCAGTCATTTGTATGAGACCTGTGCTTCCTCTGATAACAGCAAATCCATCCAACATCTCTGTATTGGAGATACAGTGTGTTGTGTCACTGATAAGACAATACATCATCTGATTATTTCACAGTATCACATCAGCACTCACTAAGCTCTCATATGATTGAGAGCTTAGCAAGCACGAGCAAATCAATCAGTCTATGTGTGAGAGAAACAACACAGAATAAAGATATTGGCTCTATATGGATCCAGGCTTTTTCCACTCCAGCTAAGAACCCAAATACTGTGAATAATCTATTTAGAGCCTGTGTCTGTATGAGATTCAATTTGAGGTCCAAAGCCACACTTGTCTTTTTAGTCAGCGAAGTTTCTAATGCTAAGTGCACACGTTTGTAATGGAATTCACTGTTATCAAATTACCTTTTATTTCAGGACAATTCATCAGAGTTAAGATACAATATCGCACACCTGCAGATCAAATATACTTGTAAAGCAACAATCAAAGTAGATATTTACCGAACAACTTTTCCCCCAGACGTAAACATTATGTGTTTATTGTCAATCATGGGTCGTTTTATTTTTAAAAGAGACAGCAGTAACATTAGCTAGCTAGGTACATGTGACATCTCTCAAAAAATGCATTTTATCTTTCTTTTAAGGCAGCAGATTAAAAAAAGATCTTTTTTAGTTCCAGAATGGATTGCTAAAGTTTGATGTGGAGGAACTTCAGTGGTCTGTAGAAATCCCTGATCTCAACCCCAGTGAACATCTTTAAGCTACCACTGCCTATGTAACGGGGACTGAGAGAGAAAAAATTAAAATGCTAAATGTTTAATATACTTGCAGTCTACCTTATAAAACCTTATGTGAGCAAGTCCTCAATCCTATCCTGAGCAGTTAGCTTCTTTTTTACAGAGGAATACCACTTTTTAGTAATAACATTACAATGACCTTTTAACACTGTACTAGCTAGACAATAAAATCAATATCACAACTAATTTCACAGTTTATTATTGCAGACAGTAGTTTGAAATCCATTATTATTACATATTAGTATGATTCTAACAAGTATCTGATTGCTACATTTTAATGCTGTATATTTTAAAACATCAATTTAATAAACTAAAACCATACAAATAAACCTTTAAAACATAATTGAAAACATATATTAAGGAAGATCTTAATAAAATGAAGACATCAATATCAATATGCAACCAAAAAATATAAATATATAAGAAAAATACTGAGAGCTAGTGTTTACAGTGTAGCATAGCCTAACATAGCATAACAGGCTAGTTAGGATTTAGTGAGCAAACTACAGTTTTATGAACAATGACTACCACCTATTTATTGTCTCTTGTTCCTCATAGACTTAAATTGAGCGGTTATTAACTTATTCTCTTATACTCTTTCGTACTTCTGGCTAATTCTTTACCCATGTTAATAAGATAACTGAAATTAGAAAATAAACATTCTGCAGTGCAGCGTAACATTATCAGCCATTATCTGATAAATAATCACAGCAGGAACTATTCTGAGCACTCCTCACTGACATTATCATGTATTTTTATATTCATCTAATCATCACCCTCTACGCTAGTAAATCCTTTTTGTTTATTCATGCCCTCGGCGTTTTCAGCACACTCTGTAACTAGTGCTTAATAATAATAATAATAATAATAATAAAAATACACTAAACAAGCCAAGTAACACTAGATTCATAGTTTACCAGATACGATTTCATTTACTCAGTGATTCAGCTTCTGTGGTAAAATTTTCCAAACAGGATTGTGTCTGAATTATCAATCTGCAAGCAGGTGTTACTGAGTGTAATCTAACCTGATTCAATACATCTGACATGCCTGATATACACTACATAGTACTGCATAACCTAACAGATCATGCTGTGATCAATAATCAAAGGCAAAAAGTGACTGGGGTTTGCAAACTAGCCAAAATCCGATAATAATATACTGTACTGTAAGTTCAACATAAGGCTATAACTCAAAAACAGGGTTTAAAGAAAATGCAAGAATGCAAAATGTTTTATACATGTTCATTGTAAAAAAAAGCATTTACCCCAAGGGTCGACATGTCAGCACTCAGTGATCAATACAAATTCAGTGAGTGTAGTTCAGCCGATTCTTTACACATTTTAATAGCTGCTTTATTTACATTTGACATTGTGCCAACCACTGGCTCAGGACAGACCTTTCTTAGGCATGGAATAGTTCTACCTGATGCTAGCCCAAGCCTACCTAACATGCCAAGAAGCCAAACAAACAATTCTGACCTTTTAGTTTCATTTGCGCTCATAGGTTCTTAACAATTAAAACTAAAAAGTACCTAATAGCACCTGGAACAAGTGAAAGTTATTTTTTAGGAATAGAAAGTAGATTCCTTTGTGATCTGATATGCTGATTTAAAAAAAACACCTCAAGCATAAAGCACATACACCTGTGGGGTTTTTTCAGTTGGTTGTAAAATAGGGGTGAGCATTAAAAAATGAAACAATGTAACAATATTTTACAATGTCCAGATGATAACAATATTTTGGAGATCCAAAAACTAACAATGGTGAAACTCTATTATTTTAAATTGTATTATGACTTTTTCAGGGCCCAAGTACTGACAGTGCAAAATCTCTATTGTATTTCTGTGAATTATAGGGGCTTTAAGAGCTGATTTGTAGCTGTCCAGCTGTCTAATAGTGCAAAAACTATGTCACATTTTTATTGTTTTTTAGGAAACCAAATACTAATGTCACCCCAACTAATGATGAAAATACAAAATGTTTCCACCATTAACTCATTATTGTAAATTTAATAAAACTATGCCATCATTAAACATCTTGAAATTAGTTAATTAAGAATAGTGTCCTTATTTTTCAAATAAAAAATGTTAAAATCATTAACAGAATATGACTAGAAATAAAGACATCTGACATCATTATTGGTTCGATCCAACCAAAGAAAATCATTTAAACTAATGATTTCACTGATATGGTGTCTAAACAAGTCCTATAAATATCTTTATTATTATTAACGTCCTCCAGAGCCAAAGTGGATTTCCTTCTTTCCAACAAGAAGATTTCCTGCAGCACCAGCGATTTGTTTACAAGCACTGTTTCAATAACTCAAATACATCCTTTCTGGTCTTTTTAGAAGGTTCCAGGAAAGAACCTTTTCATTAAAGGAAGATACTAGTACACGTGAACTTTTCATGAACAATTCCTTCCTTTAAGTTATTCTTTTTCCCCACATCCTTTGTTTGTTTTCCCCTTCCTTTTTAAGGGGTGTGCTATATCAATTCAAATGCAAAAAAATAGCACTGGTATTGCTAATTACATCAGTGATTGTGTACTAATTTGGCATATTAATTTAGGTTGTATAATGAACAGCTGTTCTGAAAGTGGTTCCTAAGCAAAACATGAACATTTTTATATACACACATAGTTTCTTATCAAAATGTAAGCAGTCTTGATTTGTCAATATAGCTTCAACATACCTTAGCAAAGACTCTACAAGTCTATTAAGTGTACTAGAGAAATTAAATACTATTGTTTTAAACATATTTAGTGTTTTAGAAACATGGTTGACAACTGTATTATAGGTAATGTTAATAATTTTAATACTTTTATACACACCAATCAAGGACCCTTTTTGTTCTGTGGCTTGGGGCTTTACTCTCCTAAAAATATCACTCCCATCATGAATAAAAATGTCCTTGTATTAATCAGATGCAATTAAAACCTTTTTACACTTTCTAAATTCTTCTGTGGTATCTGATGTACAGTCACATTGCACTTTTACAACCTTGAGATTTAGCTTGTGCTAAATCTGTGCTATTGTTTCTTGACTGAAATTTAAACAGCAAAAAATAACAAAAATAAAAAGAACAATATGGCTAGCTAAGCAAACACTAACATCCCAAATACAACATCTCATAGTGAGCACTAGACCAGAACAGCAACAAGGTCTGAAGACCTGTGGGTTATATTTAGACAAGCTACTCCAGTAAAAAGTATTGCTAATTAACCCCGCTTTCATTATCTGGCGCCCAAACGACGCTGGCTAATCTCATAGCCAGTCAACGCTAATGATACGGTTTCATCCACGGCCTTGATCTCACAGGTGATTAATCTAACTAGAGTGGAACTGCAAACGCATATGGGGCTTGTCGGATCTGGTAGACATGACCGTTAAACAGCAGGCGACAAGAGACGAGAATAAATGAGTTTACTGGAGCACCATGTATGTAGCACTGCGACCTCTGAACCAGCACATAAGTGATGATTAAAAGCATAGTACAGGATATACAAGGTTTCTGAATTTGTGGTGTTAAGGGCAGGAAAAGTGGTCACAAGTGTGTATAACTGGGATTAAAGGAGAAAGCAGCACAAGGGAGGCTGGGAAATGTAGCCAGTTATACGTTCTAGCACTTAGAACCGGGTTGTATTTCTAAAACCACCATGAGCTGTTACGTTTTTTTTATTTTATTATTTATGTATTTTTTTTAGTGGAGACTTGATCACATGAATCATTAACCGTGGCGTGCCTCCTTAACCAGTCTATATATGAGTGTGTCTCACAGTTCATTTGCAGTTTTTGATTTTGCGGTGTGTGTTCCACTTTCACATAGTGCAACTTACTTTCAGTGACCTAAATCAAAAAGGAACATGAGAATACTTTATTATTAGAGCATAAAGAACTGAAGATTTTTGGTAATGGATCAGTGCTATTCATGCTAGACTGAAAGTCACACTAGATGCAGATTTTTCTTTCTGTTATTTGGGTTTTTAAGCTGCCAGACTTCCTGTCACCATCTGTGAGGAGGAGTTTCCGATTTTTAATTTTGTTAATGTGATAAATTCAGCTAATAAATGTAATGTTTGGGTAACTTTCTTGTACAAATGTAAGAAAAATAAATCAAGTGTGTCCTTTTAATACAACTACAGTGTATCACAAAAGTGAGTACACCCCTCACATTTCTGCAGATATTTAAGTATATCTTTTCATGGGACAACACTGACAAAATGACACTTTGACACAATGAAAAGTAGTCTGTGTGCAGCTTATATAACAGTGTAAATTTATTCTTCCCTCAAAATAACTCAATATACAGCCATTAATGTCTAAACCACCGGCAACAAAAGTGAGTACACCCCTAAGAGACTACACCCCTAAATGTCCAAATTGAGCACTGCTTGTCATTTTCCCCTCCAAAATGTCATGTGACTCGTTAGTGTTACTAGGTCTCAGGTGTGCATAGGGAGCAGGTGTGTTCAATTTAGTAGTACAGCTCTCACACTCTCTCATACTGGTCACTGAAAGTTCCAACATGGCACCTTATGGCAAAGAACTCTCTGAGGATCTTAAAAGACGAATTGTTGCGCTACATGAAGATGGCCAAGGCTACAAGAAGATTGCCAACACCCTGAAACTGAGCTGCAGCACAGTGGCCAAGATCATCCAGCGTTTTAAAAGAGCAGGGTCCACTCAGAACAGACCTCGCGTTGGCATCCAAAGAAGCTGAGTGCACGTGCTCAGCGTCACATCCAACTGCTGTCTTTGAAAGATAGGCGCAGGAGTGCTGTCAGCATTGCTGCAGAGATTGAAAAGGTGGGGGGTCAGCCTGTCAGTGCTCAGACCATACGCCGCACACTACATCAAATTGGTCTGCATGGCTGTCACCCCAGAAGGAAGCCTCTTCTGAAGTCTCTACACAAGAAAGCCCGCAAACAGTTTGCTGAAGACATGTCAACAAAGGACATGGATTACTGGAACCATGTCCTATGGTCTGATGAGACCAAGATTAATTTGTTTGGTTCAGATGGTCTCAAGCATGTGTGGCGGCAATCAGGTGAGGAGTACAAAGATAAGTGTGTCATGCCTACAGTCAAGCATGGTGGTGGGAATGCCATGGTCTGGGGCTGCATGAGTGCAGCAGGTGTTGGGGAGTTACATTTCATTGAGGGACACATGAACTCCAATATGTACTGTGAAATACTGAAGCAGAGCATGATCCCCTCCCTCCGGAAACTGGGTCGCAGGGCAGTGTTCCAGCATGATAATGACCCCAAACACACCTCTAAGATGACCACTGCTTTATTGAAGAGGCTGAGGGTAAAGGTGATGGACTAGCCAAGCATGTCTCCAGACCTAAACCCAATAGAACATCTTTGGGGCATCCTCAAGCGGAAGGTGGAGGAGCGTAAAGTCTCGAATATCCGCCAGCTCCGTGATGTCGTCATGGAGGAGTAGAAAAGCATTCCAGTGGCAACCTGTGAAGCTCTGGTAAACTCCATGCCCAGGAGAGTTAAGGCAGTTCTGGGAAATAATGGTGGCCACACAAAATATTGACACTTCAGGAACTTTCACTAAGGGGTGTACTCACTTTTGTTGCCGGTGGTTTAGACATTAATGGCTGTATATTGAGTTATTTTGAGGGAAGAATAAATTTACACTGTTATATAAGCTGCACACAGACTACTTTTCATTGTGTCAAAGTGTCATTTTGTCAGTGTTGTCCCATGAAAAGATATACTTAAATATCTGCAGAAATGTGAGGGGTGTACTCACTTTTGTGATACACTGTATATTTAAGCCAAAAAAGACCCAAATATTACCCAGGCCAAAAAATAAAACTTGAGTGTCTAGATTAACTCATGCAATGGTGTCAAATCACTAAATGCCCTTTTTACTGCATTCAAACTGCACCAGGGTTCGTTCAGAAATAGACCAGAAGGTCCTGGACTAGTTATTTTGGTCTGTACTTGAGTGCAATAGCTTAGTTTTTACCTGCCTAAAAATAAGAAGTAACCACAACAAGTAAACAGACCCTACAACAGTGCTACACCTCTAGCCGAGTCCATTTACAGTCCATGGTTCCTTTTCTGTATTTTGCACTGAGTACGTAGGGACTGTATTTAGCCCAGGCCAGCGGGTCACATGCTTGGTCCATGACTTCCTCAGACAAGCTCTGTTTGTTTCAGACTCTCTCTCTCTCTCTCTCTCTCTCTCTCTCATTTTTCACACAATGGAATCCAAAGGCAGGAAGACAATCAAGCTGATGACTACAATCTCTCATCAGCAGTCTCATCACTGCGCTGCCCATTTACTTCTCGAACCTCCAAATTCTGCATTAGAGAACCTGACAGACGTTTCCTGACAAGGACTGACTCATGATCAATTTGTTCCGAACAAAGCTTTGGAAACAGCAATAGATAGTGATTGAAAGGTACAATTAGCTATTTCAATGGTTAGCAGAAGCTAATGGTTTTAAAAGTAAAATCCAAACAAAGACTTTCCCTCTCCTAAGGGTTGCCATTTTTACGATAAATGAGACAAAAGTCTACGTACACAGGCCAACAACAATGAAATGCACTTTGGGTATTGTAGTATATTTCTGCATTTGAGTTACATTATATTTATGTCTTAAGTTAAATGTAATTCCAGCTATTGTCAGAGCTTTATAATTAATTTACATCACATCTCATAACATATACTGTAAATGTTTCATCCCAATGAATAAAATTGCTGTATTACCCCAACCTTTGGTCTGCCCTGGTCATGGACTGACGGTTGTGTTTCAGCACTATGGGAGTCGGTGGAAGTGGGTCACATGATCACAGTCGTCTCTACCAAACAGGATCAGCTGACGTCATCAGTCTAGTTAATCGCCTTTAAAGCTTTTCAGACACTCAACTAATTACTGTAACAATGCACACTTACTGAGAAAGAGTGGATACAGAAAATAAGTAATTATTTTTAAAAGACACAACATGAGCTGTGGCATTTTTAGTATTCTAATTTCTGTTTTTTGATGGATGGAGGGGGTCATGACTGTGCCAGCATGGCTGTGCCTCTGTGCACAAAGCAAGGTTGCTAAAACAAGATTTGTCAAGTTTGGTGTGAAGAAAATCCAGTGGCCAGCACAGAGCTCTAAACTTGAACCTACCGAACAACTCTGGAAGAAATTGTAATATCTATGGTGATTTTGGTTTATTTTCATTTAACATCAGTGCCTAACCTCACAAATAGGCACAAATCTAATGGAAAGCCTTCCAAAAGTGGAGGATCTTAATACATTTGTACAAATGCCCATGGTTTTGGAATAGAATGTCCAACAAGCTTTTAGTCTTGGAATAGGATGATCACATACTTGACCATATGGTGTATGTAGGTAAACTTTTGACCATCACTCAGTACACAACATAAACCTAAACACACATGTATTAACCTCACATTGCAACCTAAAAAGGAGTTGGAGGCAGAGTAGCAGGAGTAAACAGCTCAATAGCAGTGTATCATTTACAACAATTACTATATGTTCTTGTTTATTGCTACACTCTACCTGCACACTGAGCTTCCAACACTTTCTAAATATAGAACCACTACATTAACCACAAGAAGTGACACTACGAGAAATCAAGGGATGATTAGTCATTATTAAACTTAAAAATAGAGCTGTCAAAATCAGCATGCTTGGCAAAAGCAGCCAAGTGCAAAAGGAACAACAAATCCTTCCCCACACTAAAAATAAAACAAATAATTAGAACAGTGTCAAGGCTGAGAACAGAAAAGCTTAGTCAGGCATATTCATAACCTTGAGTTTACGTCTGTGAAAAATCTTTGCCAGAGTTGTCTAAATTGAAACAGAGAGTGCAGGTACACCCACACATTTCCTAATATCCACGTCTGGTTAACACTGGTGGAGTTTGATCCTTTACAGATGCAAAACAACAGAGAAACAACAGTTCATAAGCAACCTCAATGTTTGATGTTGCAGAAATAGGTTTACCGTTTGATTTAGTTCACTCTGAAGTGTTTTAGTGCACTGGCAAACATATTGCTTTATTGCTTAGGGTAACAGTGCAGCATTTACCTCCAATTCGTATTCATGTTTTTATGACTGCATTTTCTTTTCTTTTGCATATATTTACTCCAGCTGCACAGTCACAGCAGAGACAAACAGCATCGTTTTTACTTTTACCTCCTGTACAGATTTAGTCTAATGCTACAGCAAGTAAACAGTTTTAGCCTGACAATATACACCGATCAGGCATAACATTATGACCACCTCCTTGTTTCTACCCTCACTGTCCATTTTATCAGCTCCACTGACCATACAGAAGCACTTTGTAGTTCTACAATTACTGACTGTAGTCCATCTGTTTCTTTACATATCTTTTTAACCTGCTTTCACCCTGTTCTTCAATGGTCAGGACCCTCACAGCACTGCATCTCAGCACTGCAGACACTGACATGGTGGTGGTGTATATATACGTATATATATATATACTGCAGTTTTCTACACTCATAGGCACAACTCACCACTTTATAAATGTGTGTATTCTGATTTTTAATTATAAGAATTTATATTCATGGTTAACAGAGACACCCAATGTTTACTAGCACACAAGTGATATTCCGGCTCCATCCAAAACCGCATCTTATCTGCTACCTAGTGTGGAACTATTAACTACTATTAGCAGTGCACTACTTAGGTCTAATATTTAGTAAGGTAAGGTGTGGTTACAAGTGCATTAAATACTGATTAGTCTAATCTATGATTAGTTTTGCCTCTGATGGCCTGATACATACAATTCCAAAGAGAAATGAAAATCATTATGAAATATCACAGTGAAATTTCTGCTAAACACACTGAAACATTCAAAAATACTGAAAGTCTTACGCATAAGAAAGAAAATAAGCAGTTAACCTGTAGCAGCATGCTGTTTTCATTTAGTCTTGCTTCATATCTGTAGATCTTCTCTCCTCCACCCATAAAATCCAAACTGCGGTCTGATAAAGCTCCCAAAATTAATAAAAAAAAAGCTTTTGACGTTTTCACTTCTTGTTTCTTCTCTTATAGCCAGTTTGTGGTTACTAATGGCTTCTCTTTTAGTTAGGACAATGCAGTGTGGTGTACCTCAAAAGCTCTTTTGTAAAATGATGTCTGGTCAAGCCAGCTTAAAAATCTCATGCTTGAATTTATGCTTCTATTTAAGAAGGCATGACCAGGCTCTAATTCCTTCTACCTTAAGGCCCTCTCCAGTCACATGATACTCAAATGATCAGTCTGTTTTTCTTATTTCCAATAAGAAATTAAACATACTTTTCACTGTTTGGAGGTGAAAATTCAGTTCATGTTCTCACTTGTCAAAATGTGATTGTTGCAAAGAGTATTTTTGTAAATGTTGAATAATTCATTAAATGATACAGCAGCTTGGGGAGAAATTCACATAAGAATTTTATTACAGTAAGTGTAACTGCACCAAGAGATGTAGACTCTGTGTATGTGTGAATTAGAAAATAATCCCAACCCTCCACACGTCCACCCCATCATAAATGACCTGCTTTTTTGCATTTTCCCTTTTATTCAATCTAGTCATTTCTAGCATTTCATTACAATAAATCTGCCACCTGTGCCACCCCCACATTGGCCAAGGAGAGACACCAGTTGGCCAACTGGGCCAAGTACAAGCCTGGGCAGGTTGGTAGCAAAGCTGATATTAATACTTGGAAGCTTGTATTTTAAACTGTTGCGGCACCCAAGCACCCATAAATTCTTTATAGTGCAATCTGATGTAAATATTTTGTACATGAACAACGCTTTCCTTTAGTTTTTCTGTGTACTCACATACACAGCTATTAAAAACACACTGTTACATCAGTCCACAGCAAACCCTGAGTCACTCCCTTCATTACACAAGCTGTATAGTAGCTCTGATCCAAAAATGTACTAAATAGATCAGCTATTTTCCTCTCCACAGGAAAAAGGAGGAGTGAAAAGAGACTCTTAGTCCTAGTTACGCATTAACGTCACTGAAGGGATGGGGTATGTACTCTCTAACCTGAGCATAGGACAATGCTGCTGTTCCCGCTCACCCTTCTTAATGTCCTGATGAAGGACGAGAGGACTGAAATGAACACAGAGTACAAATCTGAATTCTCAGTAAATTTACTATCTGCTAGCTTTGTCCTTTCAGTCAACCAGAAATAGAGAATGGACAGTCATAGTTGGTAGAAGCTCCTTTAGCAGCAATAATAATAATTCCTGTGACTGCTGATTATACCATAAGCCCAATATTTAATACATTCCTGAATGCACAATTCTTAAGAAACACATTGTTAATTCAGGGTCCCAGTGTTTTGATGGCTCAAGTGTATATTTCCTGAGAAAAGCAGGGCACCTATACAACCCACTTTTTGAATCTTATCTCATAAACTGGAACAGGTTCCAATCAAACCGAATGTCTGCTTTCCTTCTGGGTGTCTGTTTAACTCCCCTAAATGACCAGATAAATAAATAAAACACTATTATGTACTAACAAAAGCTATTACATCACTCTCCTCAGATCCCGACACCACTGGGGGTTACAGATTTGACTGACAGCATGTTGTGATTTATCAAAAGTACTGAAAGGAACATGGCCGACAAAAGAAATGATTAGTCAGCTATGATGTCTTCTTTGACATCGCTCCTGATTATCGAGTTAAGGTGTTTCAGCCACAACCATTGCTAACATGTATATTAAATTGACAAAATTAAATACATTAAATGCTTCAATCAGCAGTGAACAAAACAAGGTCCATGAAGACATGCTATGATGATTTCGGTGTTTAGGAGCTCCAGTGGCCTTCATAAAGCCCCAACCTTAACCCCACTAAATACCTTGGAATCAATTAGAATGCTGATTGCAAGACGGGCCTTCTTATCCAACATCACTGCCTGATCAATGTTCTTTTTGGACTGAATGGACACAATTCCCAAAAACTCCAGAATCCAGAAAATTGGAGGCCTTTAAAGCGACAAACATGGGGACGACTTCATATTAATGTCCTGCCATATGATTAGTTTTGGAATGAGATGTCCAACAAGCTCTTAGTCAGGTGTCCAAATACTTTTGGACTCCAGAGCACCATGTTATGACTAACCTTATTAATATTTTCATTTTCCTTTCTTGTCAAACACTTTGATTTTATGTAAATCAATAATAAAAATTTTTGATTTACATATTTTTACAACATTGTTGTTGCAAACATTCGGGTAAAATGGATTAAAATGTAATAAAAACAAAATCTTTGGAGGCAAGTGGCAATTTTAGCTTGTAGAATCAGACATACCTACCCAACAGATTACATTTTCTGAGTAGCAATTTCCTCAGGGGTGGGGATAGAAGAACATCAACAGTCCTAATCCTGAGGGAAATTAGTGTAGCACGTTTAAATGATAAGGTCACCTAAGGTCATTCCATTAACACCTAAGGTATTAATAGGGGCTATTTTTTAAACACGCCTTTATCGTCAGTAATGTAGTTTTTCCTAGTACGTCAGTTATCCATCCATCCATCCATCCATCCATTATCTTCCGCTTATCCGGGGTTCGGGTCGCGGGGGCAGCAACCTAAGTAGAGAAACCCAGACCTCTCTCTCCCCAGCCACCTCTTCCAGCTCAACTGGGGGGATTCCGAGGCGTTCCCAGGCCAGCTGGGAGATATAATCTTTCCAGCGTGTCCTGGGTCTTCCCCGTGGTCTCCTCCCAGCTGGACTTGCCTGAAACACCTTCCTAGGGAGGCGCTCAGGAGGCATCCTTACCAGGTGTCCGAACCACCTCAACTGGCTCCTTTCCACGCGCAGGAGTAGCGGCTCGACTCCGAGTCCCTCCCGGATGACCGAGCTTCTCACCCTATCTCTAAGGGAGAGCCCAGACACCCTGCGGAGAAAACCCATTTCGGCCGCTTGTACTCGCGATCTCGTTCTTTCGGTCATTACCCAAATCTCATGACCATAGGTGAGGGTAGGAACATAGACCGACCGGTAAATCGAGAGCTTTGCCTTATGACTCAGCTCTTTCTTCACCACCACAGACCGGTAGAGAGTCCGCATCACTGCTGACCCTGCACCGATCCGCCCGTCAATCTCCCGTTCCATCTTACCATCACTCGAGAACAAGACCCCGAGATACTTAAACTCCTCCACTTGAGGCAAGAACACGTCCCTGACCCAGAGAGGACAATCCACCGTTTTCCGGCTGAGAACCATGGCCTCAGATTTGGAGGTGCTGATTCTCATCCCAGCCGCTTCACACTCGGCTGCAAACCGATCCATCAAGAGCTGGAGTTCACAGTTCGATGACGCTAACAGGACCACATCATCTGCAAACAGCAGTGACGTGACTGTGAGGTCACCAAACCGGACCCCCTCCATCCCCTGGCTGCGCCTAGAAATTCTGTCCATATATATTATGAACAGAATCGGTGACAAAGGGCAGCCCTGACGGAGTCCAACTCTGACTGTAAACCAGTCTGACTTACTGCCGGCCATGCGAACCAAACTCCTACTCCGCTTGTACAGGGACTGAATGGCCCGTAATAAGGAGCCATGTACCTCGTATTCGCGAAGCACCCTCCACAAAATACCTCGAGGAACACAGTCGAATGCCTTCTCCAAGTCCACAAAACACATGTAGACTGGTTGGGCAAACTCCCATGTTTGCCAGAATCTTCTTGGAGCCGATCGAAAGTCACTTTCCAAAGCCTCACCGAACTCTTCCCATGCCCGTGTTTTTGCCTCTGCGACACACAAAGCCGTGGATCGCTTGACCTGTCGGTACCTGTCAGCTGCTTCTGGAGTCCCACAGGCCAACCATACCCGATAGGAGTCCTTCTTCAGCTTGACGGCATCTCTCACCCGGGGTGACCACCACCGGGTTCGAGGATTACCGCCACGACAGGCACCAACGACCTTGCGACCACAGCTCCGATCGGCCGCCTCGACAATAGAGGAACGGAACATGGCCCATTCAGACTCAATGTCCCCCTCCTCCCCCGGGATGCGGTTAAAGTTCTGACGGAGGTGAGAGTTGAAAGTCTGTCTGACGGGTTCTTCTTCCAGACGTTCCCAGCAAACCCTCACTATACGTTTGGGCTTGCCTGGTCTGACCGGAATCTTCCCCCGCCATCTGATCCAACTCACCACCAGGTAGTGATCAGTTGACAGCTCAGCTCCTCTCTTCACCCGAGTGTCCAAGACACATGGCCGCAGGTCTGATGACACAACAACAAAGTCGATCATCGAACTGCGTCCCAGGGTGTCCTGGTGCCATGTGCACTTATGAACACCCTTGTGCTTGAACATGGTGTTCGTGATGGACAGACTGTGATTTGCACAGAAGTCCAACAACTGAACACCCCTTGGGTTCAGATCGGAAAGGCCGTTCCTCCCAATCACGCCTTTCCAGGTCTCACTGTCATTGCCCACGTGAGCGTTGAAGTCCCCCAGTAGGACAACCGAGTCACCAGGAGGAGCCCCCTCCAGCACCCTCCTCAGAGACTCTAAGAAGGCTGGGTACTCTGAACTGCCATTTGGCGCATAAGCACAAACCACAGTCATAACCCGTTCCCCAACCCGAAGGCGTAGGGAAGCTACCCTCTCGTCCACCGGAAAAAACCCCAGCGTACATGCGTCAAACTGAGGGGCTACGAGAAGACCCACACCTGCTCGACGCCTCTCACCATGGGCAACTCCAGAAAAGAACAGAGTCCAGCCCCTCTCAAGGAGATTGGTTCCAGAGCCCGAGATGTGCGTTGAGGTGAGCCCGACTATATCTAGTCGGTATCTCTCAACCTCCCGCACCAACTCGGGCTCCTTCCCCGCCAGTGAGGTAACATTCCAAGTTCCAAAAGCCAGTTTTAGCAGCCGGGGATCGTGACGCCAAGGCTCCCGCCTCCGGTCACTGCCCGATCCACAATGCACCGAACCCCCATTACTACCCCTCCCACAAGTGGTGAGTCCATGGGAGGGGGGACCCATGTAACTCCTTCGGGCTGGGCCCGGTCGGGTACCATGGGAGAGTACCCGACCACCAGGCGCTCGCTGGCGAACCCCTCCCCCGGGCCTGGCTCCAGGGTGGGGTCCCGGTAACCCTAATCCGGGCAGGGTACACAGGTTCCTGTTATTTTTCTTCATAGAGGTTCTTTGGACCACTCTTTGTCTGACTTGTCACCGAGGACCAATTTGCCTTGGGAGACCCTACCAGGAGCTTTTGCCCCAGACAACATAGCTCCTGGGATCATTCAAGCATGCAAACCCCTCCACCACGACGTCAGTTATTGTCAATGGTAATCACACTATAGATTCTGTGGATGGCAATTAGGTTACAAACACTGGGGTATTGCTTTAACAACTACATTTGATGTTCCACAGAAGCCAATTCAAACTCATTGCATTAAAACACATTACGGAAGTTAATCTAAAAAACACACCGCAATCCTTTCCATCTGGCACTCTTGTAAAATAAAGTTTAATTCTTTGCCCTTTCCCCCATCTCTATTTATGGTAGAGTTACATCTAAACTTGAGGGAATAACTGGACCTCTAATGGCTCAGTTATAAATGAGGTGAGGAAGGTGTACATAGTGCAATGGTACAATATGTAATCCTTCCTCACACAGCCCAAACAGTTTAAAATGATCCCATCTTGTCCACGTACACGCCTCTTCTCACCAGGACTTCAATTCACATTGGCGGATATGGATCACAAGGCCTGCATTGTATGCACATGGGCTGAACAAGAGTGTGTGGGTCATGTATCATTTCTGAGAGGGCCATTAAAGGGTTCTGCCCTCCTCAGCACTCTGAGAATACAGCGCTATGATGAGCAAGGTGGCGTATTACCAGAGTGTATAACCGAGCCTGAATAGCGCTTCATTAAATCAGCATGAGCCTTCCTGCTCGCTCGCTCTCACAACTGATTACATCACAGCCTCACAGTTTCTGTGTGAATCTGAATGTGTGATCAACATGCATCGCTGCATATCAGGATCCAGACACAGCCTTTTTGTAAGATAAGAGAAGGAAGATGCCTTTTTTAAATGCTGCATGCGGTCCAGTTTGATTGCTGGGTTTGACGATTTGCGTCACCCATGACTAACAGGTACATAGGATCTACCGTGCATTCACTACAGACAGACATTTGCATAATAAAGATTTTTCGGATGGTAGTACCACCATTCAAATACGAACACCTGCTACCTAGAGAAACTATACTGCTCATTGCAAAATATCTCACTATGTTGTATTTAGGAACACTCACTACTGAAGTTCAAACTACCTTTAGATACAATGTTAGCACAAGAACTGTTCATGAGACACTTTTTGAAATGGATATCCATGGCTGAGTAGCCACACACAACCCTAAGACGACCATGCGCAACACCAAGATGCAGAGCTTCAGTTCTGGAGTATAAGTTTTATGGCCAACTTTATGAGCTAGATCAAGTGTGCTTGGAGCAGGAAAAACTTGAAACACTGCAGGTACATAGACCTCCAGGACTGACATCAAGAAACCTTGGTGTAAAGCAAACACAATTTTGACTCTGGAGCTGTGTAAACACATACCCTAAGGAAGGGCAATTACATTTTCCAAGGGGCCACATAAAAAACTGAGACTGTTGTAAGGGCCGGACCAATACGGTGAACTTAATTCTGCTCAATAATAATTGTATTTTTTTATAAAAAATAAAAAAAAACTTGTGTATTTTTGGTCAGTATCCACCCTAATACTTGGTATAAGATCAGGACATGCTTGGTGGCTAGAGTTTAGAGTAGGTCTCCCCAATGTCAGTCTTAAAGGGCCAAAACCAGCATAGTTGTTAGGCAGTATTCACCCTAATACTTGGTATCAGATGTGGCGAGAGTTTAGAGCAGGCCTCCCCAATGACAGTCCTAAAAGGCCAGACCAGTACCATTTGTTTATTTTTTTGTAATTCTTTGTAATTCTGAATCATTTGCACTCAATGTGCTACTGTGGTTGCTCCAGAGTCATTTTGTAACTCATGAATATTTTTGTAACTCATCTTTGTTTACTCAACAGTAAAGATGAGATTAGCTTTTTACATGGAGCTCAGACTGCCTCAGTCCCCTGGGATGGGAAATGGTCCTGGATTCTATGTCCTGTCAGAACAGGACTACTGATTACTCAGCACTGAACACACACAGTCATTTTTCCACCGTTAAGTCGGCTATTACCATGACACAAATGCCCACTAATTCCAGGCAGACTAAATGCTAGAAATATGTTTCTCTTAGATATTAATGTATTTGTTCAATACATAATGTATTTTGCTCATTTTACAATTATTTGCCATCTGTCACTTTGACCAATGTCTAAAATATTATTATCAAGAGCACACTGACACCTTGTATGAAGGTCCTCTCAAAAAACACACCACAAACTACCCTACAAGTGACTGTCCAAACAGGATGTTTGTCCATATGACATAAAGCACATATGTATGCACAGGGTTTACATAAGAGGTGAAACATACGATGAACGGATGCTATAATATTCAGTCAACAGTCTGCTTTGGGCTTTAGGAACATTACGGTATCCAACTTAAGCTTCCGTTTACTGAAGATCCAAAGCTCGCACTGTAAGAACTAGGTAGTGATTTTACATAGGTATTAGCAGCAGGACAGCCACCAGACTAGCACACTGCTAACAAGCTAGCTCACTTTGATCACCTATACAAATTAGTACTATTTTTGTATTTACATCTCAATTTTATGAGATAATTTTGTTATTCAATTGCAACACTATTTAATAGTTTTCAAACATGTAAATACACCATAATCATCAGGATTTTACACAGATTATGCTAGTACATCGCTAGCAGCTAACTGCTAATGTTTAACAGATTTTTTAAAAACCTTTCAAATACTTTTATACATTTCAATGGTGTCTGATTTTTTGCCCCTATCAGTTATTTTAAAGAACTTTGTTTATGCTTATTAATACATACTTTTTCAGTCAAAAGAAATAATGTGTGTAAGTGAAGTGATAGATGCACTAAAGTAACAAAAAACATAATGGTTGAATAATTTACATTTATGGCATTTAGAAACCTTTTATCCAAAACCTGACTATTTATTTATTAGAATTTAATGCCATGGTTAGCACAAATCTGTGCATTTTAAGATGGTTTTCAGTCTGTTAATAGTTTCTTTTCTTTATAATTTAAGTCCACTTTATATTTTCAAATTTATTTTATGCCTGCAAGATATGGGTTATACAGTTTTGACCAAATACAATGCCAGCAATCAAGGGTTAAATGTCCTGCTCAAACATGGCAACATGGCATGTCAACTACCACTACCGTAAGGTAATGAATACTTGCTTTGTCACTGTATATAATCACAACCATCCATCTAAGAGCTTTTAACCATTCCCAAATCTGTTAAGAGGGTCTTAAGGGGCACTTTAATAATTTACAATTACATTTATCCAAAGCAACTTTCAATTCTGACTGTATATCACGAGCATTTGAGGGTTAAGAGTCTTGCTCAGGGACCCAACACTGAGCTACCGCTGTCCCGATATGTAAAGAGAGCAAACTGCATGGTGGGACAGAGTATTTTGGCTAGAACAATTTCAGACAACGTGAATCACAGTGTCAGGTTAGCACAGTTATATAATCGCTTTAAAGGCCGTTATCTAAGGCAGAGTTGCATGGTGTTCTGATAAAGACTGACACATTCGGAGATGGTTTGAGAATGTGAATCACTCAAACACACCACTCAAATCTTCTTGTCTGGTTTGTTCCATGCAAAATTTTAACCACTAATTTCATATGCAACCAATTGGCCAACAAACTAAATCAGGATCATTTTTCCTTGGTGGAAATGGAAAAACAAAGTAGGTAAACATGACAGACCAACTCCCTACCCAGGGTCTATTCCCAGTATTTCAAAGTAGCAGCAGACACACCCAATCCTGACCAGGATAAAGTGATTAGTAAAAATGAATGAAAGGATTCCACACCCGCCAGTAAGAATGAGGAACTGCTAGAGATGATTTATGATTAGACCACCAACACGTGTGCTGGAGAAGAAATAAAGCTCATTACAGGTGGGAACGAATCATCTGCCGTTTCCTGTCATGTCTGAACTCGCCAGAATTTTGTGTCGATCTAGAGCAAGTCATCTTCATTTTTATCATTCACCACCGTCTCATTTGTCTCCCTCCCTTCCACTGTCTCACTGTCTCACTGTCTGACTGTGTTTTTTTCTCCTGGGTCATCAACCTCTCGCTCTGCCATTGCTCTGCCAGTCTGTATTACCATGCTTTAGATCAAAGAGCAGCAGGGTGGAGAAAGCCTTTCCACAGTACACATTTTCACTCTTTCTCTCTCTTTTACACTCCCCACACACTCGTTCTCTCTCTCTACCACACACAGTAACATAGAAACAGAGCCAGCTCTATTTAAAACAACAACAAACAGAATTTTGTGGTGACTACAAAGGTAAACTACAACAGTCTGTGAACTCTTGAGTCCACAAGGATGGTCAGGGTGTTAGGGATTCTTTAAGGGTGTACAATGCCCTTGGCTGAATTGTTTCAACAATTGCATTTCAGGGTGTTCAGGCGAGGATACAGGCTAATACATGAGTCCACCACCACAAAGAGTTTGAGCGTTTTAGTCTCAGAGGGCTACCAGCCAGGCCCAGGTCCTTAACAGACGCAACGACATTACAACTGAGAGAAAAAAATCAGACAGGTTTCTCCTAACTACAGCTTAACTTTGACTCCTGCTGTTCAAGGTGGCAGCATGAGTAGTGGAAGAGCTCTCTGTATGTGGTACGGCTTACTGTAAGAATCCACTGTGGGCTAGTGCTAAGAAGTGGCTTCACACAGGTGCTGGTATGCAGCTTTTCTCGACCAGTACAGGGGTAATAAGAAACTGGCTACATTAGAAGAAAATGGAAAAAGAAAAAATGGGTCAAAACTACATTCACATTTTGCTATGCTCTCCAGATATAGTCGTAAGTACAAAGGAAACCAGCTACTGCACAGTTAACACACAATCACTGTTTATTTGCTAAATGTAACATACTGGTGGAAAAAAACGATGTTGTACTAAAATTGGAAGAAAATACCACATTTAAGATTCCCTTTTCCTGTTCCTTTTAGAGGCGACATTTAAATTTAAACATGGGTGTCCAAACTTCTGCAGGACACTGTATATTTCTACGTTTTATAGTAAGAACAATTAAATACTGACCAGTGCACTTTTACAATGTACATCTGCTCATAAGACACAGTGTTATATCACGATAATCAAATCTAAGATAAAACTATTGTAAACGCCTTAAATGTCCCTGTGTGAGTTTAAGAAGGAAGCTGCCTACACAGCAAACCTTTTCAATCAGCAAGACAACGGCTTTCCTATTTTTATATGCTATATAGCCATTATGGCAAAGTTTATATGCACAGCACTTTACGAGTTATGATAAAGGTTAGGATGCGACAGTTCCATTTTCTGATTGTGAAGCCTGTCTGGTGTAGAAAATGAAACGCAACTGTCAGTCATGCAATTTCCCCATTTTTTTCCCCCATTTAATGTTGTCAATCCGTCTTCCACTGCTGGGGACCCAAATGAAGACTGACACACACAGTAACATAGAAACAGAGCCAGCTCTATTTAAAACACACCGAGTAGAATTTTGTGGCGAATACAAAGGTAAACTACAACAGTCTGTGAACTCTTGAGCCCACAAGGATGGTCAGGGTGTTAGGGGTTCTTTAATGGTGTACAATGCCCTTGGCTGAATTGTTTCAATAATTGCATTTCAGGGTGTTCGGTCGAGGATACAGGCTAATACATGAGTCCACCACCACAAAGAGTTTGAGCGTTTTAGTCTCAGAGGGCTACCAGCCAGGCCCAGGTCCTTAACAGACACATGCTCCATCCGACACGTGTGCAGTCCACCAATCCCGTTTTAACTGTCAGTCATCTTTAAACAGTTTATTAATTCAACTGTCAGTTCATTAAAGCATATTTGCTATTTAATTCAATTCAGTTCGGTACATTAAAATTGTAACGTAACTTCCAAAGTGACATTACTAAAGTCATCAAAAACTAAATACTAATGCATAGGGTCATAATTAAAAACCTAAATAAGAAAACAAAAGCAGAGCTATCGGGTAGGCAGTGAATAAAAAGAAACTATGGCTATAAAACAATGCAAATAATCATTTCTATGGCATTAAATCACAAAGTAGTTTAATTCACAGCTAGTATTTGTTTACAGATTTGCCCGTGTTTTTCACAGATCTGAAACATCAGCAGAAGAAAATGTGAAATGAATGGGTGGAGACTTGACTTGGCTTGATGATATTGGAGAGTTTAGAGAACGAAATATGAGAGCACTCATCAGTACCAAATCTCTCCAGAGCATTCACGATCCTAGATCCTGACTAACTCGGCTTTAGGTCAGGGCACTACAATGTCCACAAATTACCCCCCCCCCCCCCCCCCCCCCCCCATTTCCTGTTTAGAGCAACATCAGAGTACATGAAACTAGCTCTACCGCTCCTGTCCCAACACGCACTAATTCCCACCCACACCCACAGGACCGGCATTACACTAGATTTTAGCAAATGCCCAGCGTGCGGAGACAGACCATATGTTTGGTTTGAGTTCTGCACCCGTCAGTCCCTCCAGCGCTCCCTTCCCGCGTCTCATCAGCGCCCTGTCAGCAGTCATTATGACCGCTGTCTGGCGGCCACCAGCAAAATTTACAGCATCTGTTAGCATGTCTGTTTGATCACAAAGACAGCCATCAACAGTGCGTAAATTTTGGCCTTGGGGTGTCAGAAATACATAAGCATGCTGGATCACTTTGTAAAACCTCAAATCAACCCCCCCCCCCCCCCCACCCCCGCCTCTATAAACCTCTCACTACACCCAACAAAAATCACATTCCTAAGGGCACAATACTGCATTGGTAAACAGGAGAGAATTACATTTCTTTAGAATCTACAGGCATGCTGTGTTGCGTTTATACAAAGAAGAGAAAATTATACACAGGGTAAAAGTACAAAAGCAACAATGCACAATATGAAGAAGAACATTTAAAAGCTCTGTACGTTGTTTTTATTAGTACTGTTTTAAAAAAATGCCTACACTTCAGTTATGCAGCTTGTATGGGATTCAAAAAGTCATTTACCTGCAACAAAAGATTTATCTTCAGTATAACAGGAAAATGAATTACCTGCTTACATAACAATCATTTGTTCTCATTACTTGAAACATTATACACCTATTCTTCTTCTTCTTCTTTCGGCTTTTCCCTTTTCAGGGGTTGCCACAGCGAGTCATCCTCCTCCATCTCACTCTGTCCACTGCGTCCTCTGTCCTCACCCCAACTACTTCCATGTCCTCTCTAACTGCATCCATATATCTCCTCTTTGGTCTTCCTCTTTGTCTTTTTCCTGGCAGCTGCATTTCTAACATCCTTCTACCAATATACTCGCTGTCCCTCCTCTGGACATGTCCAAACCATCTCAGTCTGGCCTCTCTAACTTTATCTCCTAGTTGTTTAACCTGTGCTGTACCTCTGATTATCTCATTCCTAACCTTATCCATCCTTGTCACTCCCAAGGAGAACCTCAACATCTTCAGTTCTGCCACTTCCAGTTCTTTCTCCTGTCTTTTTGTCAATGCCACTGTCTCCAAACCATACAACATAGCTGGTCTCACCACTGTCTTGTAAACTTTTCCCTTGACCTTTGCTGTCACCCTTTTGTCACAAATCACTCCTGAAACTTTTCTCCATCCACTCCACCCTGCCTGAACTCTCTTCTTGACCTCTTTACCACACTCCCCACTTTCCTGGACAGTCGACCCTAAGTACTTGAAGTCCTTCACCTTTGTGACTTCTGCTCCTTGTAGCCTCACCTGTCTCTCTCCCATTCACACACATGTACTCTGTCTTGCTATGGCTGACTTTCATTCCTCTTCTTTCAAGTGCATATCTCCACCTTTCCAAGTTATCTTCCACCTGTTCCCTGTTCTCACCACAGATCACAATATCATCTGCAAACATCATAGTCCATGGGGATTCCTGCCTGACCTCATCTGTTAGTCGGTCCATCACCAAAGCAAATAAGAAGGGGCTCAGAGCCGATCCTTGATGTAGCCCCACCTCCACCTTGAAGCTATCTGTCACTCCTACAGCACATCTCACCACTGTCCTGCTGTCCTTATACATGTCCTGTACCAGTCTGACATACTTCTCCACCACTCCAGATTTCCTCATACAACACCACAGCTCCTCCCTTGGCACTCTGTCATACGCTTTTTCTAAATCAACAAAGACACAATGAAGTTCTTTCTGACCCTCTCTGTACTTCTCCATCAGCATCCTCAAAGCAAAGATGGCATCTGTGGTACTCTTTCTTGGCATGAAACCATACTGCTGCTCACAGATAGTTACCTCTTGTCTAAGTCTAGCTTCCACAACTCTCTCCCAGATCTTCATTGTGTGGCTCATCAACTTAATTCCCCTGTAGTTGTTACAACTCTGTACATCACCCTTGTTCTTAAAAATGGGCACCAGCACACTTCTCCTCCATTCCTCTGGCATTTTCTCACTCTCAACAATGCCATTGAATAATTGAGTCAAAAACCTCACTGCCATCTCACCTAGACATTTCCATACTTCCACTGGTATGTCATCAGGTCCAACTGCCTTCCTTTTCTTCATCCTCTTCAAAGCTTTCCGAACTTCATTCTCATTGATCTTTCCTACTTCCTGATCCACCGTTCCTATGACCTCTACTCTTCTTTCCCTTTCATTCTCTTCATTCATTAGCTCCTCAAAGTATTCCTTCCATCTTCCCATCACACTCTCCTCACTTGTTAGAACAGTACCATTCCTATCTTTAACAAGTCTAACCTGCTGCACATCCTTTCCAGCCTGATTCCTCTGTCTGGCCAATATATACAAGTCCTTCTCTCCTTCCTTAGTGTCCAACCTCTCATACAACTCCTCATACGCCTTCTGCTTTGCCTTTGCTACCTCTCTTTTTGCCTTACGTTTCATCTCCTTATATTCCTGACTACTTTTGTCAGTCCTGTCAATGTCCCATTTCTTCTTGGCTAACCTCTTCCTTTGAATCGCTTCCTGCACTTCACTATTCCACCACCAGGTTTCCTTATCATCTTTTCTCTGTCCAGATGCCACACCAAGTACCTTCCTACCTGTCTCTCTAATCACTGTTGCTGTAGTAGCCATTATACACCTATATACACATTAAAACCTCCGTATTGAACTGCTGGGGATCTGGGAATGAGTTACACTACTGGTTTGCCACACACTTCTCCTATCATATTAAGTAATCAGGTTTCCAACAATATGCAAGATCATAAACATTTAAATGTGAACGGTCCATCTGTATGACCTATAACCCCAAACTCAAGCAAAGCTCTCTTTGTATTACAATTTTATTTTAGCCACTTATGGCTACTCAGAGCAGCTGGATAAGACCACAGTTGCATTTCAAATTACTGCTCATTTGACAATTGTAATAGCACGGCTTCCATTTACTAAATTCTGGGGGTTCACATCCCGGCTTAGTTCACAAATACAAAAGGCGCATGGCTGTATGTGTAACTAACCCTTGAAGGGACTCATATCAGTACCCTTACGCTGGTCCCAAGCCTGGATTAATAGGATCAAATATGTCGATGAAGGATCCGCTCTGGCAACCCCTAATGGGAGCAATCGAAAGAATTTATTCATTCATTCAGACCAGCAAAAATGTACACAGCACAGACTTTTTCATTTTCTTTACACTCAGTTTACAGCACTATGATGTTACAGTGCATCAGTTTGAATAAATTAATGTTTAACATTAAGTACTAAAGTGTACTTTTTTTATTCAATGATAGAAAAACACACACTCATACAAATAGAAAACATGTTTAAACACTCCACAGACATGTGCGAATGTGATTTCTTATGTCCTTATAATTTTGGCCATATAGTGTACTACATCCCACACTGAAAACGAAGCTGAAAGCATGTCATTTATGCTCTTTTATTATGTCGCACTGTTTAGAACAGTTGAACAGATTCAGGAATTACTATTCTAATGGGATTAAAATGGAGCCTGCCTGCTTTTCTGTACCATACCAGGTCAGCGACACAGAGTAACCCAGCAACTGAACAAAAACATCACATTTATTAAATGCTTGTTGATGAGGTGAGATCCTTACAGGTATTTCTTTTGTACATTTATTATGTGATATCAACTGTGAAAATAATTGCACTCGTTCCTCATGGACCCCTGTTGTAACTAAATAACAGGAACGGAAAACAACCAGGAAACATGAGCGCAAAGCAGAAATACCAGACCTCAGCGTCTGTTAGTCTAGCCCACCACCTATAACAATCATAATAATAATAATTATAATTTGGTGAAATCATTCTGAGTTAAATGCCTGTTATTAAATAATCAACACAATAATCCATTGCTCACCATTAGAAAATGAAATAATTATGAAAACGGATGTATAATTTCCTGATAAGCACCTTACATGTGTGGTAGAGATTGGGATAAAAGACATTTTAAATTGAAAAACAGTTGTACACTACAAGTGCTTTATCTATTCTAATAAATTGAGTTTTAAAAGATTTTTTCTGTACACAGAATAATGTCAGAATAATCTCGAGCCCGGTTATTATGGACGTGTAAGGGCAACTGTCGTGGCAGTTAATAATCCTTTATTCACACTAGAGACCAACAAATTGACAGATAACCATTCATTTACTAAGTAGAAGTGCGATACAGAGCTGTGACCCAAACAAGAGCTGCAGGCAACACAGACACAGAGTAACATGTAATATTACATTGAGAATTTCTCAGTTTAAGGCAGATTAGGCATGACAAGGCTCAGAGACAAATCCCAGTGCTGAAACAGCCTAGCCATCGCCAGTGCGCTCTCAGTACCAGTCCCAACTATGGATAAGGCATCCGGCATTAAAACTGTGCCGAGTCTGGTATGCAGTCCAGATCTACTGAGCCGAAAAAAGGTTTTATTTTTAATTGGCCATCCAGCAATTACTGGGTTAAACATTTACTTGCCATTTTTATCAATCTTGTTGGCTATATGTACAACAAAATTGGTTATATCTTATAACTACATAGCATAATAGAAAATTAGTTTTTCCAACAGTGGAAATTGTGGTTATTGATTAGCCTCAGTCCATTTATTTCTGAATACTACAAAACCTTAGGGAAAGTACAGCCATTGCACCAGTGGTACCATAACCGGATAAACCTACACAAAAACAGGTTTGGTAAGACATTCTAACATCAGCCTCACCCTAAAGACTGCATGTTACCAATAATCAGGTGTGGGAATGTGTTGTGGTATAGGCACCAAAAGCACCTGAATTCTCAATCCACTAGTTACTGTATGTAAGGAGCTTTGCATGTTCTTCCCTGTACACATAAATTTCCTACTGGGTACCTATAGTTTTCTTTCACCTCTTAACAAGCATACAGTGGATTGGATGTGTTTAAATTAGATCTAGGCAATGTGTGATCCAGTGAGTGACTGGGAGAGTGTCCATAAATTAGTATTTGCAATAAGCAGCAGTTGCAAGCTAAATAAAAATCTACTTCATGTTAAATGATCAGATTTGAAATTTGCCATACGGGCCACTTTAGACTGGACTGCAGCCCGGCATAAGCCTCTGGGTGTATGTTATTAGAGTGGTGCTCAAACAGCCGATGACAGAGATTTGCAGTATATCAGCGCTGTTTGAATTCCAATAAATGTGATGCCTAAATGCTTTGTAATAAAAAAGCCAAACTTCATAAAACAAACAAAACAAATCAAGTGGTGAATAGTGGACTGGTCAGACAAGTGGACGTGTTAAAGTGCTTCGAAGCAGAATCAGTTCTTCCCATCAACAGGAGCTGAGGAGTTTGTTAGGAGATGTTCTAGCACAGCTGCCGGGAGGAGTGCTCTGCCTGCTGGCGTATGCCGACTCACCTGCCTGGTATGTACATTTGTAGATCATTTTATAAGCTACACCTACTATACAAGGAAACATTGTGTGGATAAAATCACTGATCTGTCGCTCTGTACATTGTGTCCCGTGTGTCCAATTTATCAATCAAAACAGACTGCCATAACGTCCCCAGTGACCGGTTGTTACTTGGCTGATTTGAACCATTCTCAGCACTGCAATGGCACTGAAGTGGTAAAGACATGGTAGCCTGTTGCACTTGTATAAATGTAGCAGGTGCAGCAGTGTTGTTGGTATTTTACACACCCTAATGTTGCTGGAGGGAGATTAGTGCTCCAACCAAACATATACAGTGTCCTATTATCAGAATATGTCCGCTAATAAAAGACTAGAGGAAGATTAAAACACAGAGCATAAAAAAAGAAAACAGCTCTGGCCTCTTTATTAGGAACACCTAATACCCTGTTAGCGCTGGTTGAAGGTGTATAGTTAAAGACGGCAGTAAACAGTATTTAAAAATACAAGGAGGCGACAAGACGCAACAGAGAAGCTACAGTTAGTAAATGTATAATCAAAGTTCATCCGTATTGTGATGTCAGAATAATCAACAAACGCTCATATCAAATGGTTGTACCTAATGAAGTGCTCTGTAAGTAAATAAATATATATGTAGGTTTAATTGCCGTTTAAGATTTAACAATTTTTCATCAGTTCATTTCAAGTTTTCCTTTCATTTAACTTCGGTAACAACATTATCCAGATCAAAGTGGCAATGGGTATGAAACATATTCCGAAGACACAGCCTGGAGTATATTCTGGACATGGCACAGTTCATCACAATGCATCACACACTCACATATTTACACCAAGAGGTAAAGCAGAGTAACCAGTTCAACTACTAGATTTTTGGGAGGTGTGATGATCATAGACCTTACGAATTTTAATAAGATCTATTACCTTCGGACACTTTGTTTATTTATTTATTAGGATTTTATAGTCATGTTTTACACTTTGGTTACATTCATGACAGAACGATAGCTAATAGTTACACAAAATGTATCAGTTCACAAGTTTAATGTCAAACACAGTCATGGACAATTTTGTATCTCCAATTCACCTCACTTGCATGTCTCTGGACTGTGGGAGGAAACCGGAGCTCCCGGAGGAAACCTGCATGCAAACAGCTCCACACAGAAAGGACCCGGACCACCACACCTGGGGATCGGACCCAGGACCTTCTTGCGACAGCGTGAGGCGACAGTGCTAGCTGATACTGTTTGTGTGGAGTTTTGGTATGTTCTCACATTGTCTGAGCCACATTTGCTGGACAGCAGCAAGTGTCTGAAATTGTTTCCAGAGCCACAACGACTCTGATCAGGAATGGATGCATTATTTTAGATCATATTTTAGACCAAGTATGTCATAGTATAATGAAGGGAATGTATTGTACAGGGTGTCCCTAAATCTATAACTAACTATATGTTTACTAAAATACACACGCATACATATTGCACCACAAATAGTGGAAAACACGTTGAAGATGTTATTGATTAATATTCTAATTAACTAAAATGTTGCTGAAAATTGTATTGAAAATATGCATTTTGCCTATGTGTCCAGACTTAAGGGACACTCTGTAATATTGATTTTAGTAATTTGGCCCTGTGATGGCACTCGTGGGTGATCATATGGTCATTTAGACATTATTGTTATGGGCAACAAATCGTTGAGACCCTGCAGCTTCCATTCAACAGAGTGATCAGACCAACAAGTTGGCGTGTCGACCCAGTGACACGCACCACAACACTGGCACCGGTCCATCTGTGTACCCGTGTGTTTGGGTGTAAGTGTCATGTACTCACATATCGGCTGATGAGGTTCCGGATGGTACTGAAATCCATAGCTCTTCTCCGCCTGGCACCGGCTAATCTCGATCTTGTTTTTTCTTCTGATTTAGGATCGGGGATGTGAAAACGCTAGCTGATCTTTCTATCTGCTCTCTGATCCATGACTGTCCCGCGATCTTTCTGTTCGGATTAAAAACAAACCGGTTCAGAATTTATTTTCTTCCGCAGACGCTTAACAACCAGCCGCGGAGCCGAAACGCGCTCATCATTTGCGTGTTTTCTGTATCATGCGCGCACTGGAATGATTTATTGAAGTAGAGCCGGGTTTATACAGGTTTTTGGCGCTAGTCTTAGTGCTGTGGTCTCGTTTCTTGCGCAGGTGTTGCTCAGTCTTCTTTACCGCGGCTCATCTAGCTGTGTTCAGCCTGTGCTGTGCGCGGTTCCACCGGTCTACGCTCCTCTCCGCTTTCGCAAATACGTCAGGAAAGCTGTACCGCGCATGCGCACTCTAGCTCACGCACGCACGCACACGCACACACACACACACACCTGCCCGCCCACATCAATTTTAAACAGCGCACAGCTACGTACAGCGTGACAAATTAAAGGAAAACCATCACACTGCGTCTGGGGAAGGTTTTAGATTTTGGAACTGTACTAATGAAACGAATGACTGTTTTAAAAATATACATAGGCTATATTTTGTTGGTGTTTTGATAATGGTGGTTAGAATTTTGGGGCCTCTATTTATGCATTGGCCCTTATTAAACTGTCACACAAAGATACTAAAGCCCTGCTGTTTTTTAATACATTATTCTAGCTCTGATTTCATTTCAAAGTTTTCTTAACGTGAAATTATTATGAATATAATCAGTAGCTGCTCAGAAGTGGGGTTGAAACCCCAGGATTCCACAATGCATTGTTCATTAAATAGCAGGATTTTTTTTTTACTGAACCAGAATGAAGGTTATAATTATAATATAAACATAAACCATGGCATTCACAGAATTTATAGGAATTTCTAGTGTTTTGCCACTAATTAAAAAAAAAGTTATGAATTAAGTACACACTTGATTGAAATACACTGTGCTAACATCTCCCTCTTGTGTAGAAACTCCTACCTGCATAAGTAACTGAGTAAGTTTGCAAGCTCCATGAGGATCTACAATTTTAAAGGCTAACTGTGCATTTCATCTGTGCAAATTTGCCTAACGTTCTTAACATTTAAATAATTGGATATAATAAATAAATGTATGGGGAGGGGGGGTCATTGGCTTTAAAACATTCAAGAAACACTGGCCTAAATACTCTTTAACATATTAATTTTTCTAAAAAAAAAAAAAAAAAAAAAAAAAACACTTGGAGATTGAGATCGTCAGAATGTGGATGTTGGAACTGTTGGAAACATGAAGAAAGTATTTTAGCCTACAGGAGCTACCAGGACAACTCACAGACCAAGAATGTCAGGTTCTGAACTGCTCAGCAGCCACCAGTCAATGGCTGTAAAAAAAAAAAAAAAAAAAAAAAAAAAAAAAAAAAAAAAAAAAAAAAAAACCACCACCACCAACAGCAACAACAACAGAAATAATATAAGAACAACAACAATAATAATAATAATAATAATAATGATAATAATAATGAATGCATTTGTTATTGTATGATTGTTACTACATATGTTATATAACTGCTAATGTGTCATTTCAGCCAAAAATGCACTTGCTATATTGTTCAGTTGAGGAACATGCAGCTATTTGTTATCTTCACAGCGGTACATTTGACGTATTTTTGGTACAAGTGCAGAGGAAAATGCTGCAGCTGCTGAAACTACAGGTGAGAAGTTGCAATTATATGCAAGCTTTTGTGTGGTTTATTTAGCAATGGCTGTGTCCAAAAATGACCTGATTTAAAACCTAGCAATCTCCTTATTATGTTTATGGCACTTTGCTGACACTTTTATTCAAAGCAATTTACAGTGCAAGCAAGTGAGGGTTAGGGACCTTGTTCAGGTTCCCTACAGTGGCAACCTGGTATAAAAGGGGCTTTGACCAGGAACCTTCTGATCACTAATCCAATATCTTAACTACTAAGCTAAACTGGCCAGTTATTACACTTTTTAATTAAATATGGTTGAACAGTTTAGAGTCAACAGCACTTTGTGTTTAAAGCATATAAATTAAGTACTAAGTAATAAGTGCTTTTCTATGCTGGCTGACATGATAATTATTGTAATCATAATTATCACTATTATTAAGCCATTTTAGAAATAAAACTTTGTTATTATGATTATTTATCATAACAATTAATATTGTTCAATAATTTATTTTAAAGATTTTAAATTATTTTCTGGAGGGAATGAATCAGCTGTTTTTTAATGAAGCAGCTGTTTACTCAGCTTGTTATGATTTCAGTTTAATCTAGCCAATCTATGTTCTGCATGTTTCTGGAGGTGGAAAAAACGCAAGTATGCAAAAAAAACCACTTACAGCTACACATGGAGAACATGCAAAATTCCCAGATAGTTACTGAGTCCTCTTGATCCTGTTGCAATTCTGGGTACACTACCTTCGATACTTGATTGTGATCCCATTTCATTATTATCCAAAATATCATTCTGAAGGTTTACAAACAAATGTCTTATATTAAAACTTTTTATTTACTTATTTGGTGTATTGTATGATTTCTTTGTGTACATGTGGGGTTCCTGTGGTTGGCCCGGCTTTCAGGGCTGCACAGTGATACACCTTTTAGAATGGGTGTCGCACAGCAACACAAATTAATTTATGAATGACACCAGCTTCCACCCACCTCCCAGAATTATATAGATTATGGATTGCCTATTTGAAATGGATTTTAGGTGTAAATAAATGAGTAAATTTGTGGGTGCCCCTGTGGCCTTTTGTCTGTCAAGATGTGTTGAAGCCTTGTGCCCAGTGTAACCAGTGTGACCGTGACCAGAATTATATAATGACTAAAAATAAATAAATGGACTGATGAAACAATAAATATTTAAAAATAATACGTCTTGTTATTTTGATGGAGATTAGCGAGGTGTGACAGGCTAGGAACTGTGTGTGGAGTGGATGTTTCCGCAGGGGCGTATTTTCACTGTGTTTTTCCGCTACAGTTGCAGTTGGCCGCGCTTTCGGCGGGTTCTGTTAAAATGGCGAGGACGGATAAACAGAGAAAGCGGCAGTAACCTGTTTTATTGAAGCAGAAGGATACTGCTGCACAATGGCAGCTTTAGACCAGAAATCACCCAACGTTCTGCTGCAGAGCCTTTGCTGTAGAATCACCGGCAAGAGTGAAGGTAACAGCTAACGGCACTAAACCTACACGGTGCTGCGCTCCACACTGCGTACTAGCACACTAACGAGTATGTAAATGTGGTACAGCAGCTGTAGTGTCGGTACTGTTTTAGCATACTTAATAGTATGGTAGTATGCATTGTGGGACGCTGCTGGTGCTGTAGCGGCTGGAGTAGTAACCGGCTAAAGCTAACATGATAGCTGCTCTGTTCGTTCAGCGTTATTTATTTATTACACACACCCTCCTTTATATATATATATATATATATATATATATATATATTTATTTATTCATTTATTCATTTATTTATTTATTTATTTGTATACACACACACACACACACATACACATCGTGGTTAAGGTCGCTGGTTCAAGCCCTACCACTGACAGGTTGCCACTGTTGGGCCCTTGAGCATGGCCCTTCATCCTCAATTGCTTAGACTGTAAACTGTCACACACATTTTCACTGAGCACTTTATTAGGTACACCTGTCTGGTTATTGATTATTTTATAAGCTACCATACAATTTAACTTTGTAGGTATACAAATACTGACTGTAGCCTCTCTGATGCTCTGTACGCTTTGTCACAGCTGTGTGTCCCATTAATCAAGTATTCTGCATCTTTCATTATAAATTATGTCATCAAAACAATGATGAATGAACATACTTTTACAGTGTTACAGTATTTGGTATGTTCTCCCGTTTCCTCTAATGCTGGAAACTCCACATAATTTCACAACATCCGAAGAACATCTTGTGATGTTTTTGAATGTTTGCCCTTCTCTGTTTTTACTTTACCAGTTGTGCTACCATGCTCCTGAGCCTTGATTATACCCAGTACCCACCATATGCATTTTTGAATCTATGTTTTGAGTGAGTGACGTTAAGAGTTAGGGATCGCTTTTACAGGGTCTACTGCAATTTTGTCTTAATTGCAACTATGTTGAATATAAAGATTGAATAGCTGATTCACACTCAGTGCTTTCCTCTTATCATTTCACTGAAATCTAAGCTGTATTTTATAGGGTTTTGGAAATGTGACGTCTTAGGCAGTTAAAAGGCTAAAAGTGTTCTGCTCCTTTATCGTTTGGAAAAATTTGTGTGCTTAAAGACCACAACTGTACATTCTATAAGAGTAGTGAAAGAACAGAGTGGAGTGATGTGTTTTGTTTTTAATTTTATCTTACAGAACTGCATTTTGATCATTTGCTCACAGTTTAATCTCAAACCACTGTAAATGAATCACCAGTAGGACAATGGTTGCCTAGTTAGTTGGTAGAGCTTCCAGAGCATCTCGAAGGTTGCAGGTTCGAATACTGGCCCTTAAGCAAGGCACGTAACCCTCTTGACTCCATAATAAAGGCATTCCATTTACGCTATCTTTTTTTTTTTTTTTTTTGACCCCTTTTTCTCCCACTTTAGTGCATCCAATTTCTACCCGTCCATCATCCTCTCACTAATGCTGGTCCCTGCTCCTGATTGGGGAGGACGAGGCTGCTCCACGCTTCCTCCGTGGTGCACAGCAATCGAACATCTTATCACCTACACTTGATGAGCGCAGTGCAGTACAGCGCTGTGCACGGAGGGCCACACCCCCTACCGCACTCCTTCCCCATCTCCGTGCAGGTGCCACCAACCAGCCAGCAGAGATTGTAATCGCCCAGTCTGAGAGAGAGTCCCCATCCGGCTTAGTCCCGCCCCTTATCTGAACAACAGGCCAATCGTTGTTCATGTAGCCGCTCAGCCGGCAAGGCAGAGCCGAGATTCGATACGATGTATTCGAGATCTCAGCTCTGGTGAACAGCATATGTTTTACCACTGCGCCACCTGAGCGGCTATCATTTGCTCTATCTTATATAAGTATACAATAATAACAAAAGCTGAAAGTCATTAAGTCAAGCTTTTCATAACCATCAAGCTTTTGGCAAAAAAAAAAAAAAAAAACATTTGTGCTGCCTCTGCTTTCTGTGCACGATTCTGTGCTCAGTTAGACCTGCCCCCAGCAGGTGAAAAGAAGTGATTAGCTGTCGAAGTGTGTGACAGCCTTGGCCTCCTCAGTCAGAGGCAGGGGTCACTGCAGTGATAAAAGAGAAATTAGTTTCAATTGGTCATGACAAGATCATGGTGCAAAATGAGGAAAAAACAGTTTCATATCAAGAAGTTTTTATACATTTTAAATGTACACATACCTGTACTATCAATACAGTTTGACTGGGACATGATGCAAAATGTTTTTTTTTCTTGGTTAGATCCACATGTGTAGAAATTACCACGCAGTCACCCTCCATACTGACACAAAACACTTCTGTTGTTCATGCTGGCGCGTATGCGCTGGGTGCTGGTGAGTTTCAAATCAGTGGTGTGTAGAGACCTGTAGTTCCAGTTTAAATTAAACATAAGCTTTTGGAAATTCCCTTTTATTTTTTCTTTGTTGGTTATCAGGACAATTATTAATACCGGTATTATTATTTTCTATCAGTCTTTTAATTTCTTTTTTAATGTAATTGATTAGGAATAATAAGGTATTTACAAAAATCTCCACTGTTTTGTTGCCTCTTTGATACATATCCTCTAATGAAAATGTGGGCGGCACGGTGGCTCAGTGGGTAGCACTGTCGCCTCTCAGCAAGAAGGTCCTGTGTTTGATCCCCAGGTGGGGCGGTCTGGGTCCTTTCTGTGTTAAATTTGCATGTTCTCCCCGTGTTCGCGTGGGTTTCCTCCGGGTGCTCCGGATTCCTCCCACAGTCCAAAAACATGCAAGTGAGGTAAATTGGAGACACAAAATTGTCCATGACTGTGTTTGATATAACCTTGTGAACTGATGAATCTTGTGTAATGAGTAATTACCGTTCCTGTCATGAATGTAACCAAAGTGTAAAACATGATGTTAAAATCCTAATAAACAAAACAAACATCATGAAAATGTCTTTTAAATATGATATGATATATTACAACAGCTATTCCAAATTTTTTTTTTAATATATATTAGAATGATCTAGCGACATCAATTTCAACCCCACAAAAAGCTGCATAATGTAAATTTAAATAACTGCAACAAAACACCAAAAAAAATGCTTTTCCATAAATGTCTTCATCCTTTTAGGGGCTTATTATTAAATAAGTAATATAATATCAGAATTAGTCACTTTCCACACAGGACATAGTTTGTCACAGCTTATTGAATGTCAGCAGAAAATAGTTTGATGAGACGTGTGCTCTGAAAGCTTTTTTGCCCATCAGTAATAAGACCCCCTTTTGCTCTGCAAATGAGGTAAAGACAAGCTGATAACGGCCCCTCCGATAAATATAGTATCTATATGGAGCTTAATGCAATCTTATGAGATGCAATATTGATTACATCCACTACGTCTGTGTGTGGAACATGGCGTCAGCTGTCTTCACCGAGCCTGGGTTTCCCTTCTGTTTTCGAATAGCATCTTGTGGCCTAATATAAGTGTCTGAATTATATTATGCATTTTTAGCTCCGAATTCACAGAGCTTCTTTTTTCAGCTGAAGTGGCGCATCAGTTTCAGTATGCTGTACGGGTCATTGGAAGTAATTATGCCCCCACCATCGAGCGGGACGAATTCCTGGTTGCAGAGAAGATTAAAAAAGAATGTAAGTTGGGAAGATCTTAATTCACTTCTTTTTTTTCAAGGTGCAACACGTAGAGCAAACTGTTCTGCACCAGAGTACATCGTAAACATTGTGGCTACATTAAAAACCACATAGTGCAAAATCAAAATGTGTTTAAGAATAATATGCTGCATATTCATTTTAATAGTCTGCGGTTTTGTCAAATGTCAAAGTTGATGGTGCTGAGATTATTGAGCAGTTGAAGAACAAATGGACTAGATTTAATTGAGGATGAGACTTGCATTAAGATTGACTGAGATTCATTTGTACATGTTTGTTGTCTTTAAAGTATTAAAGCAGAGGAGAGAGCTGGATGCAGCACTTTTTTCAGAGCTCCACCGAAAACTCCAGACACAGGTCAGTGGATCATTCCTCTATGTGTCGGATCTACAGACTGTTTAGATATGAACAGCATAATGCATGAAACACACTTACACCCACCTCTGTAGTAAACATCTCTTAGTATTGGCTTGAAGACTGTATTCAGTAAGTATACAGTAAGTAAGTAACTTAGACTTTATATTAAGGCAGTAGCCTAAAATGCTCAGTCAGTAGAGCATCAAACTTTTACTCTGGTGGTCCAGGGTTCAAATCCCTGTTCAGGCAAAAACACCTCTTCAAGCATTAAGTCTTAGTGACAGTGATAGCCTAGAGGGTAGAGCTGTGAGCTACTTTGGGGAGTTTGAATCCCAGCTCTGGCATTTAGCCATTGATGGGCCCTTAAGCAAGGCCCTTAACCCTCTCTGCTTCAGGGGTGCTGTTCAATGGCTGTCCCTGCGCTCTGACCCCAGCTTCCAAATAAGCTGGGATATGCGAAAAAAAAGAATTTAGTTGCACTGTACACATGTATATGTATATATGACAAAAAAAGGCATTCTATTGTTTACATTCTAGTTGTGGTGGGCAGTGTTAGCTCAGGGGTTAAGCTACTGTACTACTGACCAGAAGTTTGCTGGTTCAAGTCCAGCAATGGCCAAGTTGTGTGTGACTGTTTAAATCTTACCATTTTTCTCTTGTTTGTCTTTTATTAACAGGGGGTGCTGAAACACAGATGGTCCGTTTTATATCTGCTCCTCGGCCTTTGTGAGGATCCCAGAAAACCGTCCCCTCGGGTATCTATGTTATCCATTACTCCATGTTTATATATGTACATATAAACATCACTGGGAGCAAAACTAGCAACTTAAGATTAGTCTGATGGTCATTGACAAATGTCTTAATTGCTCAATGTGACTTCTAAACCTTTAATAGTCATGAGTATCAATGATATAGCTTCAGTTTCTGTAGTAATTTCAGAATGTATTAACAGTATTAACAGGTGGTAAATCATCATCTTCTCCCAGGTGGGCAACTATGGGCCCCTGTTTGCTCAGGCTTTACCGCGTGATGCCCACTCCACACCGTTTTATTATACCAGGCCGCAGAGTCTGTCCCTCAGCTACCCTGAACGCTCAATGCTGGCTACTCACAACGCGTCCAGTATGGGCACCAGTGGCATCAGCAGCTTGGGGATGTACTCACTCAACGGTCCCAGTCCGCAGTCCCTGCTTACTGGGTAAGCATTACGTTTAAAGTCGATATTTGTGGTTGCTTACTTTTTTATAGGGGCATTTACAGATTTAATAGGAAATGCTCTTAAGGTTTACGTGGCATGTGTGTCTAACAGAAATATAATGTGTGTGTGTATTTCATTCACACAGCACTTCACCCAACCAGATTTAAATTATGAATTTAAATCAATGAATTTGGAAGAAATTCTGACAGTCAGCACCTACTGATCTTTCTTTGGATCATTATTCTGATGCACTAGGAATCGTTTTCCACAAGATCCATTCCTATAGCATTTATGTATATATAGTGTATAGCATGTCTCAGAAGAATGCAGTGGTACGTCTCAATTTTAGAGTATAGTTAATTCTGTGTAGGTGTCCAAACACCCCCAGACTTGAATATTCATACCGGCATGTTTACTGTAGTCTTCTTAAACCTTCTGTTACAACCATAAATCATGGATTTTTTATCTATTGTTAAATCTTAGTATTTCTTAGCCCTCTCCGAGCCTTGTTTTCCTTCATGATAAGTCATTTATAGATTGTTATTGTCCTTTAAGAACACTATTACATGACCTTATTAGATTGTAGTTTTGCTTACTTAAGTCGCTTACTCTTTATTCAGCACGTTCTGTATCTGTGCAGAAGCTTCTGTTCTGACTCTCAGTAAACAAAGCTTTGTAGATTGGCTTTCTGTTTGTGTGATATGCTTGATCACGATTTGAAGACAGATGATTCAGTTTTGGTATGCCATGGACTGCAAGTTACTGTTTGACTGTGCTGTATTTCCCATTGTCATAATCCTACATTGTTAAAAATGTTCTGCTAAAACCTAGAGTTGATTTATTCATAATTAGTGACGAGCCTCTGATTCTGATCATGAGCTTCAATGGATAGAATAATACTTAAAGGAAATCTGACCTTTATTATTTATTAAGGTTGTATATATATTACATCAGTGTAGTGTGGCAATATACAAAAATGCACAAAAAATCAGGAAGAAGGCAAAAACGTTTTTCATGGTTCTAGGACAAAATGTAAACATACCGATTCCAAAAATCTTGGGTCTGGACTCTTTGGTTATAATTCTTCCACTCCAAAATTTTAGTTTTTTCTGCATCAGACTTATTTGTGGCTTTAGTTGTAATTGCACCATAAGCTGTGAATTATTAACACCTCTGCTTTCAGCCGTAAGCACTCTGGATATTTAAAGCATAGCCGAATGTTTTCAAGGGCTGCATGTAATTGATTGCTAAATCCTGTTAAAACGAAATCTGTTGCTTTTAAGCCTCAGTGTAGTGTTGCCGTCTCAATGTCATCCTTCATCGTTCTTCTTTATTGGTTGAAATCGACCATTAAAAGGTAATTAGTGTTCCCTTAAGCTTCACTAATGGAATGATAATGGAATCGTGAGTGGTGTTTTCTTCATAATATAGTTTTTTTTCCCTTTCTCTCTCTAAATCTTTTTCAAATTAGTAAATTAAGAGAATGCAGTGGCTTTAAATTGCCCACTTACTTAAGAACACCTAAATTCTGTCTGTATGTACACAGCCTGACGCTGTTTAATGAGAGTTTTGGGACTAAAACGGTGTGCTGGACGTTTTAGAAACAGTTTAAGCTAATTTGTTTCTGTTGAGACTGATCTCAAGTCTCGGTGGAAGTTATGGCTGTCAGATTCCTTTAAAAAGTGGATTAGTTTCTGAATACCTAATACATTTAGTCCATGAATTACTTTAAATAATAAAGTATATAATTTTACTTCCGTATACTAAACAACTTACCAGTAGTTCTGCACTTAACTATTATATATTATTAACAAATATAAAAACGAAATTGTGGATTGCACAAAAGTTTGGAAACTGATAAAAGAAAGTGATTATATGCTAGATGGAGGGCAATGCAAAACCCCCATGTGATAGCAAATGACCTGCAGGAAGGTTGAGCTCGGCCCAAGTGTTGGTCCAAGTGTTTTACTGCTTTAATAAACATGATCTGCATGGACGTGTCATCCGAAGGAAACCTCTCTGTAAGCTCATTATAAAAGTCAACGTCTGAAGCATGTAGACTGTGTGTAGAGTAAACAAAATGTTTAAACTGGTGTAATCTTTCTGTATGAAATACTTTCCAATCAGCTGTGTGTCTAACAGTCTCCAGAGGTCAAGGCGGTTCAAAATAAACCTTTTAGTCCCATAGTGCTTTTAAAGCATGTGCACATGATATTGATGTAGACATGAGTGAAGCCTGAAATATCTGCAGGACAGAACGGAATCATCTAGCTTCTTACCAGCACTGGAAATCTCTCTGCTCCGTCTGAGAGTCAGTGTTTCTATTACATACATACAAAATGTGCTTCTGTACAGTGATACACTAAAGTCTAAACTATGTGATCAGTGTGATCATGCTAGATTTAGTTTAGTCAAATTTTCTCTATATCCTTGGTAATGCATATTGGTAAATATATATATTTTTCATAAGAATATATAATTTAGCTCCTGTGAGGCAGAGGAAAATTAAATCTCTCCTCAGGACTGAGGTTGAGAAACCCTGATTAAAAAGAACTAGTCTGTTACAGGCTGTTCATGCCTGAATCAAATTTACCAGGGTCTAAAATAATGAAGACACATTTTCATGCATCATACTAAAGGATGTACGTAGAAACCAAATGTTAACCCCTGGGAGAAAATTAAAAGAGCCGTACCATTCTTAACCCATATCAGCATCAACGCTACATTTACAATGTTTAATATATAACAAAATCACTTATATTATTTGTAAATAACAATAGCCCAGCTTGTGTTATGATTATTATTATTATGGGTGGCACGGTGGCTCAGTGGGTAGCACTGTCACCTCACGGCAAGAAGGGTTTGATTCCCAGGTGGAGTGATTAGGGTTCTTTTCCGCGCGTGTGTGTGTGTGTGTGTGTTTCTCTTTTGGGAGCTCCGATTTCCTCCAACAGTCCAAAGACATGCAACTGAGGTGAATTGGACATACAAACTTGTCCATGACTGTGTTTGACATTAAAACTTGTGAACTGATGAATCTTGTGTAATGAGTAACTACCTGTCCTGTCACAAATGTAACCAAAGTGTGTAAAACATGACATTAAAATCCTGATAAAATAAATAAATAATTTTTATCTTATATATATAGCATGTGTGGTTTTCCATGTCATTGTTTAAAGTTTGTATATAATTATACATGTCTGTGGGTTGTAGCCCTGCTCCCCAAACCGTGGCTGATCCTGCGCGAGGTTCTCGTCTGGCTTGGGCTCTTCCCCCCTCCGGAGCTGCTCCTCCTAACTCAAAGCCCCCAAGTGGCCCGGCACCTGGTATTACCACCAGCCCCGCCCTTAAACCACCTCACAGGCAGAGACGGGACGGAGACGGCAGCGGTAAGTTAACTCGTCATCACAACTTGAATAAGATTTCCAGGGTGCTGTAGCTTTGTGCCGTAATTAAGCGACTAAGTACATTTTTCTAACCTGTTATTAATCCAAAATATAAGGATTAAATATTTATCGTTTTAGATAAGTAGTTACCAAAAAGTGTTTTATAAGTGCAACTTACCCTTTCAAATAATTTGAATGTGGACTAAATTTTATTTGAGTCATAATAAGGAACGAACCAATTCTGCTTGTATTAATAACACAGCTTTTTACATCTTTATATTTACTGATCATTTACAGTCCAGGCAGAAAAGTGATGCTCGGTCGAGACAGCTCGCCTACTATTTGAACTTGGGTCTGTGCAGGCCACCGATCTTGTTGGGTGCTTTTCAGAGACTGGTGGCTGTGTCTGTGGAAGGAACAGGCAAAGTGGGAGAATTTTTGTTGCTGCGGTAGTAATACCAACCGTCAAGAATGCAGAGGGCATAGCGGGTTCCTTTTTACAAGATGAAGCTCTCTGTAGGTATTTGAATTTTGCAGCTGCCAAGCATTTATTTTCACAGGACAATAGCAGAGGAGGCATATCTTGACCAGCACTGGTGTTGTGCCTGAGAAGAAGTCTACAAGCACTGTGGAGAATAGGCTATGTCTAAATGTGCAATAAGAAATAATGAGGGAAATACAACACACCAAAATAAAGTTGATGTTCTGGTACAAGTGTCCAATGCCCAAAAGCCCAGAACCTCATCCCAGCTGTAAAGCATGATACTACCACAGGACGTGGGTTGCCAAATACAAACTAAAATGAGAAAGTGTGTATTGTGAAATGTCCAGTCTGGACCTGTGACTATAATTAATCGTGTCCATGTGTTTCAGCCTGGTCTGTAAAGAACTATTGTTAGTGTTTTATTAGTTTAGACAGAATGTGTTATGCTGCTATTAAAATGACTTAAGGCAGCATTGCACTTATGCTTATGAGTAAGAATGTGGGCTTGAAACACACAATGTGACCTGCTCACCGCTGCCTGATTCAGTGCTGCTGCAACCAAAGACACTCGACAAATGAGTTCTGATTGTGTCAGAAATCTTGGCTCAAAATCTGATAGTGTTACCGCTACTTTGAGTCTCGTCCTCGATACCAGGACGGCAGAGGATGAAGCTAAACTCGCAAGACGAGTACAAAACTGAAAATGGACTGACAATAGTCCACCAACCAAAAATATATACAGCCAACAGCGCCCCGTGGGCAGCATCCTGTGCCCACTGATGAAAGTCTAGAAGATGACCAACTCAAACAGCAGCAATAGATGAGCGATCGTCTCTGACTTTACATCTACAAGGTGGACCAACTAGGTAGGAGTGTCTAATAGAGTGGACAGTGAGTGGACACGGTATTTAAAAACTCCAGCAGCGCTGCTGTGTCTTATCCACTCATACCAGCACAACACACACTAACACACCACCACCATGTCAGTGTCACTGCAGTGCTGAGAATGACCCACCACCCAAATAATACCTACCCCCCTAAATAATCAGCTAAATAATACAGAGAATAAACAAAATAGTGAATAATGTAGTATTTTAGAGTAGCAGGGTATCACAATTATTCAATCCCTACATGACTATATGACCTAAAGCTGGGTAACAACATGATTAAACCATTTGGATTTAACCAAATCTTGGTTAAGGAATCAGTCCTGGAATATCCTGTAGTTTTTGGAGGGATTTAAAGAAAGCAGTTGCAAACCTCGATGAGCTTGAACGTTTTGTTTGAGAAGAATGGGCGAAGATTTCCCAAAAAGTATTTAAAAGGTATTCTGAAGCAACCCTCCTATTTCTATCCAGGCTTGGGACTGGCATTGGGAGCGCACTGACAATTTCACCTCCCAATGGCTAGGCTGTTTTGGCAATCCTCCCTTTCTGATTGATAAGATTTGAACCCTCAGCAGTAGTGCACCCCATTATACTCTATCTTAATTACCTCATACTGAGGCTTTGCTCAGCCTAAACCTAAAGAATGTCGATATAAAAGTTGTTATTAAGGCCAGTTCAGGTGCACCTGGTCAGTAAGTACTGCTATCAGATGACGGTAGATGACAGGACAGCAAAAGAAAGCACATCTTGGATTTCACACACAGATGCATTATTCTATTCCAAACATGGACATGCTGCTAAAGCTGTTCTGTTGTACTGTGTCTATTGATTGTGGCCGGGTGCTGTAACACGATGGAGAGTTTCTCAGCTGCTGTGCTGTCACTGTTTGAATAAGTCATCAATAACCACAACACAACTTTAAAATCATTGATGGATTCAGTCACAGTGTTGAGCATTTTTTTGTTAGAGCAAGAACACGAGTTCATTTCGGCTACACACACAGCTGCCTGTTGCAAAAAATAAAGAATACACCAATAGAATGTAGAAACAAGGCAAGTCAAAAGTATCCATACACTTGTAGGGCCAAAAGTATGTGGACTCCTGTCCATCACACTTATATCAGCTTGTTGTTAATCCTATTCCAAACCATTGTGTTAATATGGATGTTTTTAATTTCCAAGAAATTGGAAGCCATGCTTCTTTGTTCAAAAAGAACTTTTTTATTTTTTAGAATAAGGTGGCATTTTAGAATTATGGATTCTGGTTACAGCTGGTAATGTCTTTGTGCCCATAGAGTAGTGCCAGTTTGACTACACCCAGAAAAACAGCATCTTGTTAAGTTTGGAGGAGACATTAGTTTGGATTCTTGAATCTGATCTAAAACCACCCAAAAGTGTCTGGTATGAATAACATCTGCTGGAACAAGTGTGACACTGGCTACATTAAAAAAAAGCAAAGTTCTGTTTTCTTCTTCTTAGTATTATTACTGTTATTATTGGGACGGCACGGTGGCTCGATGGGTAACACTGTCGCCTCACAGCAAGAAAGTCCTGGATTTGATTCCCAGGTGCAGTGCTCCTGGTCCCGGACTTTTCGCACTGATTTTCGCTCGGCGACGGGTTGGTGCTGGATTCGGGAGGAACTCGGTGTTTGCTCTGCGATCAAAACTCGGCTCTCAATCAATGTGAGAAACGGCGAGGGGAAACACAGGGGCGAGGTTGTAAACAGGTGGTGGAGCGCAATATAGTTTCTATCAGAATACATCAGCTCACGCGAGTTTTACAGTATTTCTGACCTGATCGTTCTCTACAAAACAAAATATTTATTAACCTCCAACTCACTATAGAACAAGCCATGCTGCTCGTGTTGCCAAATCCGCTCAGATTCATTTATTTCATCAGTGCACAAACTTTGATCTCTCGCTACTTGTTGATGTGCATGTTTGGACATGGTATCATTAAACCTTTCATCACTTCTCACGTGTGTTTTCGTGACAAAACGTAGTTTTGGAGACCAGGGAAGCTCGCCTGTGATTCCCCCTGGTGATAGATGGTGTAGTGTAAAACCCCCCATCGCCGATCAGTCGTGTAGTGTGAACATTACAGCGACCAGGTGTTAATCAGAGTGTCGTGTAGTGTAAACTTGGCATAAGCTGTTCAACAGCCAGGTGTATGTTTACATTACATTTACAATGTTGTAGCGTGTCAGACATATAAAATAATAATAAAAAATGAATGTTACTGTTTTCTGTTTTGGATTAATTATTTATGTAAACAAAATACACAAATATTTTTAATAATGAGTGTTCTTTGTACAATTATCACATTCGTTCTCTGAACATCTTTACATATTTAAACAAAACCTGTTAATGTAACTCAAATATGCCTAACTGTGTTGAATCGAAATCTTATCGAATCGAATCGAATCAGGACCTTGTGAATCTAATCGAATCGATCCAGGAAATTAGTGGCGATGCCCAGCCCTATTACAATCAGCTTTTTGAGGGCCACTATAATGCAGATGTGGCCCTTGGTGAAAATTGTTTGACATTAAAGACCTGAACTAATTAATCTTGTGTAACCAGTAACTACCTGTCCTGTCATGAATGTAACCAAAGTGTTTAAAACATGACGTTAAAATCCTTATAAATAAAGAAATAACTATTATTATAGTTATTATTATTATTATTGTTATTATTTTTGCAAAGATCATTAGTGTTGTACAGTGAGTCCAGTCCTCTGAGCTTTATTGTGTTGCGTCTTTCTGATGCAGTGAGGAGGCTTAGGATTCAGTCAGGCGCAGGACAGTACCTCTCAGAACGGGACAGATATACGACTGTGACCTTTGCTGCTTGTTGATTTGTGTGTTTCTCTGTTACTCCCTCCTTCTCTTAATCTTTCACTCTCAGCTGAAATCAGCGAGGCCGCTCTGGTGCGAGACATCCTATACGTCTTCCAGGGGATCGACGGCAAATTCATTAAGATGAGCAATCCAGAGAACTGCTACAAAATCGATTCCAAGGTGAATTCATTACTGTTTCACCCAATCGTGTTTCACTGTATTTTTCTAAGGCTCGAAACACGGTAAAATCATTCCTCCTGTCTTTACTTTATAATGCACTTTTGAGCTTGTGGGAGCAAAGATCTAGTGTTGTAGACCTTAGCGTTAGGTGGCAGTTTTGGATTTGACCTTCGATGGAAGCTGCTACCTTACAAACATTCATAAACATGCAGATGTGCCAAAGCGTAAGAAAATATTCCTTTTTATTCTTGATTTCCCACCTTTATCTCCCAGTCTAGTCATTTCCAATTCCCGATTGTGAATCTGCTGCCGTTTGCACAACCCCAGATCTGATAAAGGAGAGCCAGATTACCATACGCCTTCTCCGACACGTGTCCAATCTGCAGCCGCTTCTTATCACCTGCAAGTGTTGGGTTCCCACGCAGAGCCGTATCGTGTACAGAGAGCATTGCTAACTCACTGTTAGCCCCCAGCCCCCACCGTCCATTCGCACACGTGCTTTGATCATTCCCAAGGGTCACATTTTGAAGCAGCAGCAGTAAGAGACCCTGTCTGACCCTCCCTCTTTCAAACGCGACCAATAATGTTTATGGCCAGGTCTGTAGCTCTGCTGAGATTCAAACTCATGAGTTTGAACCCTCTGCAGTTGTGTGCTAGTGCATTAGACTACTGCACCACTATCTGTCTTGGAAAAATGCTTGTATTATTTTTGTTTTTATGAATTTCCAGGGGTGACAAGTGTGTTATTTTTGTGTAAAAAAGTTTTTGGATTTCTTGTGGAGGATTTTTTTAATATAAATTCACTTCAGTTGAGGATTGGATTTTTTTTATAAATGTTTTTAGTGTGAGGTTAAGCTAATTCGCTGAATCTTTCTTTTTTTTACAAGTGCCACTAATTACAATTATTTTTTACAAGTGCCACTAATTCTGGGGTGACTGTAGCAACAGATTTTGTCCACATGACTTTTGTCCTTTAGTAACCTCAAGCAAAGCAAAAGAACTGAAATATTGGCTTACCTGCTCTCCCAGTAATCCCACTACAATAGAAATCTGATCTATGTGCCACGGGCAAGGTCAGGCCCGGCTCACGAGCCTTCATCAGCTAATGTGATGGGGATAAATTTTTAACAACGATCTCACAGGTGCTCTGTATGTTTATCCAATATGGACCCTTCAGACAGAAGCTGGCATGTTGATGTTCACACACGTGGTCCAGTAAATATCAGTTCTTTCTGTAGTAAAAAAAATAATAATAATAATGTTAATGAAACCATATTGTGTAAAAAACAATTTTGATTGCTTATAGATTAAAACTTAAGTGAAATAAAAAATTTATGCCTGCAATCACATGCAGATAAACAGTTTTTTTTTTATATATACAGTATAATAAACAGAATTAAGAAAAGTGCAGAAGCTTTTTGAAGAAACCATATATAAATATATATAACATTTAAAACAGTTGCTTGTTGTGTTTCTTTGCAGGTGCCATTGTGTAAGTCTTTACGAGACACCAGTAGCAAATTAGCAGAGCTCGGCTGGCTTCATAATAAAGTCCGCAAGTACACAGACGCTAGAAGTTTGGACCGAGCTTTTGGATTGGTTGGACAGGTATGAGTGATATCATTACCGATATGGATTTTCTGCTCAGACTCTGTGCATTAAATAAGGAGGTGAAGACCATTCCTGAAAATGTATTCCAATGTATGAAATATTACTGATGTTGAAATAGTCACAATGTTTTTAGTAACATTAGGCTGATAAATTATATTAAAATATTGTGACCTTTGTGTGATCTTTTCGGCTATAACAACAGCAACTACTCTGAAAAGGCTTCTCACAAGACTTTATGGACAGTATGGCTGTGAGAATTTGTGCGTATTTAATCAAATGAGTATTTGTATGGCTGTGCACTGATGTTGGTCAGGGATAGCCTTAATTGATGTTCCAGCTCATTCCAGAGCTGTTCAGTTTTTTTAAACTGAGCTTTTCTTCATGTCTTTATGTAACTTTTTTGTGCACAGGGGCACAGTCATGCTGTAACAAGACAGGGCCTTCCCTGAACTGTTGCTGCAAAATTGGAAACTTATAATTTCCTTTGCATAATTGATTGAGGTGTAGTAAATCAGGTATATAAAGGAAATTTCAGCATGACTGAGCCCCTGTGCACAAAGCAAGCTCTATAAAGACATGAAGTGTCTTGCACAGAGCCCTGACCTCAGACTCACTGAAAAGCTCTAAAATGAACAGAAACATATATTGAGGCTTTCTTGACCAACAATAGTGCCCAGCCATACAAATGCTTTTTTGAATGGATAGTCAAGAACTCCCATGGACATACTTCAAAGTCTTTTAAGAAGCTTTCTCAGAAGAGTGGCTGCTGTTATTAATGAAAAGATCAAACCGAGGTCACACTAGTTTAACACCATTTGTTTTTGAAATGGGAAATCCAACAAGCTCATGGTCAGGTCATATAGTGTATTTTAAAAACAAATACGTTTTAACACAAATGACAACTTGTCTCCTTCTCTCTTTCACGCTCTCTCTCTCTTTGGTCTTTTTCTTTGTAGAGTTTTTGTGCATCCCTCCACCAGGAGCTGAAAGAGTATTACAGGCTACTGTCAGTATTGCATTCACAGGTAAGAACTCAGAAAGTCACACTATGCCGTGCTGTATCATCCATCTCTCGAGCATTTGTCTCAACCCCCCAGCAGAGGTTGAATTTATATGAGCAATGTGGAAGCCAAAAGTGCCTGTTGGAAATTAGCATAGCTAAGATTTAAACTCGAGACCTTCAAGATCTCAGTTGAGTTTTTTTTAGATATGTATGAAGTAAACAGCTAGCTCTTCATTTAAATGTTCTTTTTTATTCATAATTAATTGAGGTACTGATTTGTCTGCTCAGATTGTTAGTACATGTACATGGAAATGCACTCGTTGATGCTTTGCTGTGTGTATTGTTGGTGTGTTCATGTGTAGCTGCAGGTAGAGGATGATCAGGGGGTGAATGTTGGAGTGGACTGCTCTCTTACCCTGAGAAGGCTGCTTGTGTGGACGTATGACCCTAAAATTCGCCTCAAAACCCTCGCCGCCCTTGTTGATTACTGCCAAGGTTTGTATTTCTACAAAGTCTTCAAATAGCTCTACAATCACAAGTGCCAAGTATGCTAATAAAACAGCCTGATCTGATATAATAATGTAATAATGTTTTAATGTAGCTATATTAGCATACTGGGATCAAATGTTCAATAAAATGTAGAAACAGTTTATTAGTTGCTTAGTTTTATTGGCTTAAAAATCTCTTCTCTTTGTGATTTTCTCTTAGGTCGTAAGGGTGGGGAGCTAGCCTCGGCAGTCCACGCATATGGTAAAACCGGAGACCCTCACATGAGGGCGCTAGTCCAGCATATTCTGGGTCTTGTGTCACACCCCATTCTTAACTTTCTCTACCGCTGGATTTATGATGGAGAGCTAGAAGACACTTATCATGAGGTCAGAACAGACAGCACTGCTAAATTCTCTCAAGCCTTGGTCTTCTTTACCATTCCAGCCAATTAGCATGTAAAGCGGTGTGATAATTACCATTAGAACATCTCAATTAAGAACGTATTTATTTTTTCAGCATGTGTTGGTCTATAGTTTAGTCTATAGTTGTCATTTTTGATCAAGGATGGCAGAGGCCCCGCAATGGATTGGTGTCCTGTGCAGGATGTGTAACTGAGTAGCGCCCAGTGATTTTCTGAAAACCAGATCCACCATGACCCTGACCAGGATAAACCAGTAGTAAAACATAATAATGATATGAAATGAAAAAAAGAACTCCCTGCTGCTGTCTAACAGTACCTGGTGTTCTGGCACATTGTACATAATGAATTTATTTCACCCTCTGTGCAGGCACACACTCGGCTCATTGAAGCGCATCGTTAATTGCACATTACATCACGTTATTTAAGCGATCGCTCGTTCATCATGAAGTTGACATAAGTTGTGCTGTAGCGGGCAGATGATTGGTTGGAGTGAGGAGGGGTGGCGGGAGAGGTGCTGCTGATGGTGCACTCTGCCAGGCTGCTTTACAGATTTTACGAGCTCTCAGTTTAAGCAGGGATCGTTAGTCTTATCGGTGGGGCATTTTAATGTCAGCTTGTGATGAAGATAGCCTGATGTACTGGTGACCGTTCGGGAGCTCTCCTGTCCGTTCTCCTTTCTTCATCCTTCTAACTCTTGTAGTCACATGTAGTCCTGGAGTGCTCATGTAGTTCTGGTAGCACTTCTGGTGGCTCATGAGACTTACTCAGGTGCAAATACTTACTTGAATTTTCAGGAATACAAGGCAAAAATCTAAAAAACAGACAAATGTATGGCTGAGCCTAATGATATGATGCCAAAACTGATTGCAGTCTCGTGCTTTTATACCTCCATTACTCGCTGTAGCAAATAATTGATAAGACATTAAAGTCAATGATTAGAAAGCTGCTAAATATTGCAACAGAAAAGTTGAGTTTAATCGTTGTAGTGAGTCCAAGAGAACAAAATTAGTTCTGACTAACGTGCTAGAACATCATTGCAGGATGTTCAAACCTGTGAGTTTGAATCTCAGCAGAGCCACGACCTTGCTGGACGTGTACACAGACACACTTGGCCGTGTTCGAGGAAGGGAAAATGGAACAAGGTCTCTTCTTTTCGCCTATGTGATAGATTAAGATATGTGATTGGTCCGGGTTCCTGCATGAGTGAAGAGGGGTCAAGGGGGCTTAACGTTCATAATACAGCTCTGTGTGGGAATCCAAAACTGGTCGGTGATTAGAAGTGGCCAAGATTGGACTGGTGTCGCAGGGGGCTTGTGGTCATCCTGTTCTCCTTGATCAGATGAGGGACTGGAAATGACTAGATTGGAAGATAAAAGGGGAAAAATCAAAGGAATAAATGAATAAATTCATGCAGTTTCAAATCAGTGACTAAAAGATGTGCTGTGTGTGTGTTTTTTTGTTTGTTTGTTTTTTCAGTTTTTTGTAGCATCTGATCCAACAGTAAAGACGGACAGGTTGTGGCATGATAAATACTCTCTGAGAAAGTCAATGATTCCCTCTTTTATCACAATGGACCAGGCCAGAAAGGTAAAGCTTTCGACATACTGTACATCACTATAGTAACACATCCATCATGAACAGCTTTTTTCTGCTTCACATTATCGTTTTACTCATCTTATACTGACTTTTAAAGTTTGCTCCATCAGCATAGAGTAAATCGAATCAGTGTGTAATCTTAATTCATACACCCACAACATAGGCTTACATCTTGACACTTCTGCTGACAAAGTTACAGCTACAGAGCCAGGATCATTCTCATACATCAGTGGGTATCATTGTCGCCTCACAGCAAGAAGGTCCTGGGTTCGATCCCCAGCTGGGGTGGTCTGGGTCCTTTCTGTGTGAAGTTTGCATGTTCTCCCTGTGTCTGCATTGGTTTCCTCTTCCCACAGTCCAAATACATCTAAGTAAGGTGAAATGGAGATACAAAATTGTCCATGACTTTGTTTGACACTGAACTTGAACTGATGAATCATGTGTAACCTGTAACTACCTGTCCTGTCATGATTCTGTCACCAAAGTGTTAGACATGAACTTAAAATCCTAATAAATATATAAATATTAAATATCAAATGATCAAATGAACCACAGTTATCAAATGATGATCAGAACATAAAATGATTCCAAGAAGCTAAAACTGGGTCTGATCTGCTAAATCTTCCAGCAGGACATTGATCTAAAACGTGCATGCAAATCCACAAAGAATGAAGGGTCAGCACACAGTAAAGCTCATCCCTTGACCTAAATTCCATTAATCCCAAAGACTGGGATGAACTAAACAAGAAGGTCCAGAGATACTGCATTGGGGAGCACTTTCAGATTCCTTGCTCTATATTGTCCAACCTATACAAAAGCAGTATGCATTATTAGGTACAACATGCAGGAGTGCCAATAATTGTGACACAAAAAGGCATACGTAGTACTGTAGGACCATCAATGGCAGTATAACAGCGTAATATGGAAAGATTTTCTGCACTGTATGATTGACTCCTGAGTTATATTTAGAGTTATAGACAGACTTGGTTCAACCTCTTTTTCAGCCTTCACTTCATCCAGGAGAGCTTTCCACAAGATTTTGGATTGTGTCTGTGGGAATTTGTGCTGTTTCAGTATAAAGACCATGTTGGATAAGAAGGCCCGCTGGCATTTGACTTTTTATTCAGGGTTGGGGTGGCTCGGTGGGTAGCACTTTCACCTCACAGGAAGAAGCTTTCCAGCAAGGTTCGATTTCCAGACGGAGGGGTCCGGGTCCTTTCTGTGTGGAGTTTGCATGTTCTTCTCGTGTCTGCATGGGTTTTCTCCGGGAGCTCCAGTTTCCTCCCACAGTCCAAGAAGTTAGGTGAATTGAAGATACAAAATTGTTCATGATTGTGTTTGATGTTAAAAGATTTTAACTTATGAATCTTGTGTAACCAGTAACTACCTGTCCTGTCATGAATGTAACCAAAATAGAGTTGGTCCAACCTCCATTTCAGCCTTCACTCTTCTAGAAAGTCTGTTCACAAGAATTTTGATTGTGTCTGTGGGAATTTGTTCTGGTTCACTATAAAAATCATTACTAAGGTTGGGCACTGATGTTGGACGAGAATGACTGGCTGGCATTTGACTTTTCATTCATGTTAGAGCTCTGGTTCTGTGCAGGCCATTTAAGTTTCTCAACACCAAACTTGTTAAACCACAAGTAATGGGTGTGACGCAGCATAATAGCATAATATGAAATGATTTGCACTAAATGGCTGAAAGCATGTGGACTCCTGACATTGGAGTTCCAAATTATAGGCTTAAAAACACAGTTATAGTTGGTCCAACCTCCTCTTCAGCCTTCACTTTCCCATGAAAGCTGTTTCGAGATTTTGGATTGTGTCTGTGAGAATTTGTGCTGGTTCAGTATAAAGATCATTACTAAGATTGGGCACTGATGTTGGACAAGAAGGCCCGCTGGCATTTGACTTTTTGTTAATGTTAGAGCTCTGGTTCTGTGCAGACCAATAAAGTTCTTCAACACCAAGCTCATTAAACCGTGTGTTTCTGGGCCTTGATTTGTGCACATTGATGCTGGAACATGAAAGGGGCCCTTCCCAAACTGTTTCTATAAATTCCGATATGAATGTTAGTGATGCATGTGACTGAAGCACCAAATTTTAACCGTATCGTAAATTAGAACGATTCCTCTATCACACTGTACTCACAGCCCTACAGCAGTGTTATATTGTCTAATTACATTCTCAATGTCACACCAGGTCCTGCTCATCGGCAAGTCCATCAACTTTCTGCATCAGGTGTGCCACGACCGGACGCCGCCTGGCAAAATGCCGTCCACTTCCAAATCTGCCGACTCGCCCAAAGATGGTAAGAGTCTCTTGCTTTGTTTTTTTTTTTAAATGCTGTTATGGAGGTTAACTGTGGAATAGTGAGATGAAGAATGAGAGAGATGGAGATTAAATGGGAATGGATGGACATGGTGAGAGACTGATTGATCTGTTGGTAATTTAGAGTGGACTTTCGGAATGTCGATGTGCAGTTTTAGGGTGCCTATTGACGACCGAGCCATTTTAGTGCTGACTATAGCTGATGTAATGCACTTAGTGCCCTAGACCTTGACCTTGGATTCGTCCTTTTAGAATATCTTTGGATGTACTCGATTGATCCAGCTCACTTTATTTCTCTCTATATAAATATCACCCTAACGTCTGCTTGCTTCTGGCGTCCTGTTTTCTTTTTTTTCCCTTTTTATTTAATGTTCTTTATAGGTCAAAAGAAAAGTGCCATTCTTGATAGTGCTGAACAGTTAATCATATTTGAATCACAGCCCTAATTGTTACCTTTCCCAATTATTTAAATTACTCACTAAATTGAGTTTTTAGTTTGACTAAATTGGTTTTTTGTTTGGTTACATAATGTAGCATTTGTTTATTTTAATAATGTAATTTTAAATTGTATGTATTTATAATTTTACTATGCATCATGCCAACCCTTGCTGCCTGTACCACACCTTTGCTTTTTAAGAAGAACCACTGGCTAGCACACACCACCACCACTTTATGTCAACCAAAGGCCAAACAAGCCCTTTGATGTACAGTAGGATTTTGCAAACCCTGGGTCATGACCCTTGGGTGGGTTGCATGCCAAAAAAATTATTGCAGAGACGAATAATAATAAATAAATAAATTTTAACAGGCACATATAACTTGTTCACTAATGTTTGCTTGTGGAGGCTTTACGGTACATCTTGTAAACCACAGTGGGACCAGAATGCCACCAATTTTATTAATTAAGTATATTTCGTTTTGTGTTTCGTTTTGATACATTGTTTGTGTTGCCTGGGTCACAGTAAAATTCAAATTTTGAGTGGCTTGAAAAATACTTTGAAAAACCCTAATTCACAGGAATATGCAGTGTAGGAGTGTAGGATGTTAAATATCATCCCATGCAAATCTTTAGTTCAGTATGATCTGTCATGCTAGCCAAAAGCTCGTGTTTAATGTTTGTTTATTAGGATTTTAACGTCATGTTTTACACTTTGGTTACATTCATAACAGAAACGGTAATTACTCATCACACAAGATTCATCAGTTCACAAGGTTATATCGAACACAGTCATGGACAATTTAGTATGTCCAATTCACCTCACTAGCATGTTTTTGGACTGTGGGAGAAAACCGGAGCACCCGGAGGAAACCCACGCGGACACGGGGAGAACATGCAAACTCCACACAGAAAGGACCCGGACCGCCCCACCTGGGGATCGAACCCAGGACCTTTTGCTGTGAAGTGACAGTGCTACCCATTTAGCCACCGTGCCGCCCCGAGTTTAATGAAAAGGAATTGTAATGCTGCAATGATATCTATCTTACCATTTTTTACATTCTCTTCACCTCCCTCCCTCAGCGGCTGAGCTGTTCACTGATCTGGAGAGCGCGTTTCAGAGTAAGATTGACGCGGCGTATTTTGAGACGAGTAAGTACCTGCTGGACGTGCTGAATAAGAACTACCAGCTGCTGGACCACCTGCAGGCCATGAGGAGATACCTGCTGCTGGGCCAGGGAGACTTCATTAGACATCTGATGGACCTGCTCAAGTAAACCCACACTTCTCTCTTTGTCTCTCTCTTTTGCACTTACACATACACACACATTTTTTTACAAGGCAGGCTCTAAGCCCATGCTAATTTAAAGCTTGTTTGGTTGTGGACAGTGTCACCCATGTTGCAGCAGCTTCTAACATATTCATTGACATTAACTTATGATTGTGACCATATACAATTTGAGCAATTGAGCAACTAGGTCAGCATTTTTTTTTTCCCTGACAAAAGAATTCGACGTATTGTCCCTACTTTTCTGAAATTGTGCATTTCAATAAAAATAAAAAATATATTTAGCCAAAGAAAGATTCAGTCTTGTTCATATAAAGTGCATGTGTTAGTTGGAACTGTTAAATGAAGCATGCAAGCACTTTTTTTTCACTTTACTTCACTTTGTTGATTGTTGATTGACAGTAGTTCTGAACCAAAGCAATTTTTCTTCTAAATACTTTAGTATTTTTGTTTCAGCACACTGTTTAAAAGCTATTTGTGGGTGTTTAATTCTTTTACTATAATTTTATTTTAAAATTAATGATTTTTTTTTATTAATTCTGTGTTGTCTCTTAGACCAGAGCTGGCTCGTGCAGCTACCACTCTATACCAGCACAATCTGACTGGAATATTGGAGACAGCTGTAAGGGCAACTAACGCTCAGTTCGACAGCCCTGACATCCTGAAGAGACTGGACGTGAGGCTGCTGGAGGTACTGAAGGTTACGATAAATTCACGTGTGCTCAGAGCGCTCAGTCTTACTGCCACATTGATGAAATTCTGAATTTGTCTTTTGTGTAGGTGCTTCTGCACCTTTGTGCTTTTTGTTTATTAAATAAAAATTAGCTTTTTGTGCTTATTTTACATACATACTTCCACCCTGTTCTTTTCCACCTTGCCTTTTTTTTTTTTTTTTTTTTTCTTGCCCTTGTTTTTTACCCCTTTTTTTGTTCTTGTCTTTATTACTGCTTCTCATTGTCTTACATGTGCTTACTTGTTTCTTTGTTCTTTTTTTGTATACTCTTTCCGTATTGTTTATTATTCTTTCCTATCTTTTAATTCCTATTTAATTATTTTTCTTATTCTTACATTTCCTTAATTTTATTTCCTTTCCAATCTGTTTATGACAGGATGTTTCCCTCTTTTTTATTTAACTTTTTTAATGTATTTTATTTAATCCTTTTTCATCTTTCTTTTTTTTACTTTTTTATTTTCTTTGCTTCTTTTTCTTTTCTTCGTTTTATTTTATTTACTTTTGAGCCCTTCTTTGTTTTTCTAACTTCATTAATGTTTTTACTATAATTCATTTTATCATTATTTTCATTTTTTTTTAACTTTCTTACTTTTTCTTTTTATCTCCTTTATTTTCTTTCTTTCTTTCTTTCTTTCTTTCTTTTAGATTTTTGCTTTCTTTGTTTTACATTATTCTTTTTTTGCTTTTATTTCATTTTTAGCGTTTATGTATTTTTCTTTGGTGTATTTCATGTTCTTGTTTCTTTTATTTTTTGCTTTCTTACCTTTTCACGTCTTTTCTTCTTAATTTTCTTTATTTTCTTTTTTTGTTTTCTTTCCTATGTCAGTTGTTCCTTATATCCATCCAGGTGATCTAGAATATTTGTTGCATTTTACTTTTAGTCCAAGGAAAGATTTGACTGTAGCGTTCTCATTTTTAAAATCCTCTCTTTGTCTGCATTTTCTTCTCTAGGTGTCTCCAGGTGATACGGGCTGGGATGTGTTTAGCCTAGACTATCATGTTGATGGACCTATTGCTACGGTAAATAGCTCAATTTTAGGGGGGGGGGGGGGCTATGAAGATTTTACAGAGCTTTCAGGATTTGTATTTTATGTTTAAATCCTGTTTCAGTTGTTTTTGGGATTTCTACATTTTGTAAATGCAAACATGGTACAGACGGGAGAAACTCTGAGTTGGTATGAGTTCAAACCCCATGTCCATAACACTGGAATTGCCCTTTTATCAGCACACTCATCACTCAGTACAGGAGCGAAGAGGTCAGGTGTTCTGTTTTTGGCAGGAAAAGCCTAGGGCGCGCTGGTTCTTGTTTATTTTTCTGTTGCTTGCGGAAGCTGACGGCTATATCTGGCCGTGTGCGTGAGTGTCTATATTTATGTGTTCCATGTGCCAGGTGTTTACACGCGAGTGCATGAGCCACTACCTGCGAGTGTTCAACTTCCTGTGGCGAGCCAAGAGGATGGAGTACATCCTAACAGACATCTGGAAAAGTCAAATGTGCAACGCCAAACTGCTGAAGAGTATGCCAGGTGAGCTCAGTGACACACTGGTACACACAAAAGCTCTCCTATTACATTTTTTTTTTTTTTGGTTATCATATTTCAGTGAATATGATATTATCTAGCCTGCAATGTTGGGCTGCAACAAACAAACAAAGCTAATGTTTGCTATTTGTAATATTATAATAGAAAATAAATTATAAATGTTTCCTATTTATAACATGCTTCATACAAACATTACAAAACCTACTAAACGTGCCCATTAGTGTGAATCCAGTAGGTGTCTTTTGGGAGTAGTTACAGGTAATCATACTGTATATTAGGACATGGACTTGGGTTGGACAAAATAATTGAAACCCATAATTTAATAATATGAAGTAGTTACAGGAAGTTGGGCAACATTCCATAACAGATCATTTTGGCATGTTATCATTTGAACACTATAGTTTGTGATGAAATGTTTAGGCATGGAAAATAAAAATACATTGGACGAGTAGGCCTGACTTGCAGTCGAGGTTATAATTTAAAAGATGTTCCATGGGGTTGAGGTCAGGGCTTTGTTCAGGCCACTGAAATTTCTTCATACCTGACTTGAGCATGTCTTTATGGAGACTAAACATGGTGAACATGGTGAAACTAAGTCTAGAATTCATTTTATACATGTTAGAAATTTGTGTAGATGAAGCACCTGATAGCAATAATTAGGTGGGGTATCAACATACAGCTAAATGAACTGTACTACCAGCTGATTAGTATTCTTTATATAAGACAACGATGTACTAAGTGACCTTGACTAGGTAAAATTTTGGTTTATTGTGGTATCACACAAATTTGGAGTTCTTGAAATAGGGTCAAAAAAGGTCAAGAACTTCTGTCTTCTTGTAATATTTACCTTTATGTGTGTTGTCTTTTAGAGCTCTCTGGAGTGTTGCATCAGTGTCACATCTTGGCCTCAGAGATGGTCCATTTCATCCACCAGATGCAGTACTATATCACATTTGAGGTCAGTCTTGCTATTTTCACTTTGTTCTTGTTTTAAGTAGGCAAATTCCCTCTACAGTTCTAGAAACAATGTTTGTGGGACCATTATGGGGTGGGACTGATTTTAACATCATAAGTAAGGCCCTACCTAATTTACAGCCGTGAAAATCGCGTCACAGACCTTAAAATGAGCCATTTCCCGTGTAATATGCAAACTGCTGTGTAATTCAAAATTTAAAGTTTGTGTTTAGCGATTTAACATTTAAGTGTCTTTCATTTACTGGTTAATTTGCACTGAGGTGGTCCTAGCAATCCTACGGCAATTCAGTTAGCAATCGCTTCTTAAAAATGTCCAAGATGTTGAAGTGTAAAGCAGCTAAAAACATGACTTGGGTAACTGAGTTTGGAAAAATCCCAACCGATTTTGAGGATGCAGAGAGGCGTCAAAACACTGACGAGAATTATTGTCTTTAAGACCATTGCTGAATGTTCTAGGTTTACATTCAACCATTAAGGTGATCTATGCTGTGTATTGTAGCTTTTTTCATTTATTGTCATTCAATGTACAATGATTGTAATTCAATAACTGCTGTGAAATATGGTACTTTTCTGTAAAAATTTGTGAAATCTATGATTTTTAAGAAACGAGGTCTGTGAAAATAAGCACATTTTTCTGTAGATTTAGTAGAGAGGGCCCTAATCATAAGAAAATATAATATATTTCTAGCTCTAAGACTACAGCCAGTCAAATTTGAGGTTAATCATGATGTGTTGTAGTGCTGCATCTACAGATATGAATGAAATATTAAATTCAGTGCCTTTGTCCTCATGAAGTAAAGCAGTGTGTGTTGTGTTGTGTGTGCAGGTGTTGGAGTGCTCATGGGATGAGCTGTGGAATAAAGTACAGCAAGCTCAGGATCTGGATCACATCATAGCGGCTCACGACGTCTTCCTCGACACCATCATCTCCCGCTGTTTACTGGACTCCAACAGCAGGGTGAGAAACACCTACACACAGAGGGAAAAACACAGGAACCTTTTAAATTAAACATCAATAGCACACGTGACACTGATGCTAATGCTCGGATAAAAATGCTGAATTTGCTCGTTCTTTTCTGTCGGAGTGCAGTCTCTGTTGAACCAGCTGCGGGCAGTGTTTGACCAGATCATCGAGTTTCAGAATGCGCAGGACTCTCTGTACCGCTCTGCCCTGGAGGAACTGCAGCTCCGCGTCCAGTACGAGGACAGCAAGAGACGCAGAGAGGAAGAGGTACACGGGCTGAGATGGAAAATCTATCGTAATCCAAATTCAGCCAGCTAAAGTGCATATTGACATTATTGACAGGAAGAAATTGGATTTCAGATGAGAATATGGGCAGCTTTAGTCAGTCAAGCAGGTCTTAAAAGTAAAATGATGCAAAACTTCCATTAAGTGTATAGTGGAAATGCTTTTACAAGCCCAGAAACAAAACAAAAAAAACATGTCAGGTGTCTTCAGGGAGGTGATTTTATATTTTACAATCGTTGTTCATGTAGCCGCCCAGCCTGCCGGATAGCAGAGCTGAGATTCAAACCGACAAGTTCGAAATGTCAGCTCTGGTGTGCTAGCGTGTTTTAGCGCTGCGCCACCTGAGCGGCCAATGTCAATACTTTTTAAGTCACTTTAGCAGCAATAATTACAGCTGCAAGTTTTTATAGATGCATTTATACAAGCTTTGTACACCTGGATATGGGCATTTTATTCCACTATTCATGGCAGATCCTTTCCAGCTCTATCAGATTATGTGGTGAGCACACATGATCTACCATCTTCAAGCCACTCCAAAGATGTTTGGTAAGATTTAAGTCTGGGCCACTCAAGATCATTCAGCGACTTGGACCAAAGCCACTGCACTGTTTAGGCTGCATTAGTGCGTTCCTCAGTCTCCATTTTTCTGCCACTTAGAAGCATTCCATAGCTTAATGCTACCACCATCACGTTTCACGGTAGGGATGATATTTGATAGATGCTACCCATGGTTCAGTTTTTGTCTCAACAGATCAGAAATTTTTCCTCATGTTTCCAAAGTCTCTCCAAAAAAGGGTTTGTTAGGGTTTAAGTCTGGGCCACTCAAGATCATTCAGCGACTTGCACCAAAGCCACTGCAGTGTTTAGGCTGTTGAAAAGTAAAAAATGTTCCTGTATTTGCTTGCATTCATGCATTCCCCAGTCTCTCTTTTTCTACCACTATGAAGCATGTCTTTAGCATAATGCTTCCACCACCATGTTTCACAGTAGGGATGATATTTGCCACATGCTACCCAGGGTGTCTCAACAGATTAGAAAATCTTTTTCCTCATATTAAGTCTTTAATTGCTGTTAAGCAAACTCCATGCTGGCTAAACAAAAATCATATGCATTTGTTGCACTGGTTGATTTTGAAAAAAAATAAAAATAACGCTAATTCTGGTCATAAAAGTTAATATTCACCACTTTTACACCTAAAACTCAAATTATTGGTTATCTTGCTGGCTTTGCAGCATTCACGTTTGGAGAACCATAATGAAAAAAGATTTTTCAACACTTAGGTGTGTGCGTGTTTTATGTTTTTTTTTAATCAGCTATCCTTAATTAATGAACATATTAGCATTTAGGGTCTGTGCTGTTTATTTAAAAATAATTCCATAACAAGAATGTTGATTGACAGATATTTTATTCTGAATCACTGCAGTTTGCACACATTTTCTTGTAGTTCTCATAAGCTCTGTATGTCCTGTTGTGACTTTACTCAGATTTTTTTAATTACTCTCCACCCAAAAGGACCTCATTTATTAGCTTTTGTTTATACAAGCCACTCTGGTAATTACGCTGAAAATGTTCTAAATCACACTTGATTGTCACTTGATCCAACTTTGGTTTGTATTCACGCTTCACCTCTCACAGCTCAGTTTTACTGTCATTTCTGGTTATGTAGATAAGCAGCTCCTAATCATGGTTTCATACCCACTGCCATAGTTCATAGTGCACTAAAGTGTATTGTGCTTTCGAAGTAATTTATCATAAACAGTTTAATCAGGCTGGGAAATGAAGCGAGGTTTGATTCACGTCATCTTTTGTGTAGAAAGGAAAAAGTGCTCGATTATACCTTTATTAATGTGCGGCACGGTGGCTCGGTGGGTAGCACTGTCGCCTCACAGCAAGAAGGTCCTGGGTTCGAGCCTCAGGCGGGGTGGTCCGGGTCCTTTCTGCGTGGTTTGCATGTTCTCCCTGTGTCTGCATGGGTTTCCTCCGGGAGCTCCGGTTTCCTCCCACAGTCCAAAAACATGCAGTCAGGTTAATTGGAGACACTATATTACCCTATAGGTGAATGGGTGTGTGTATGTGTGCCCTGCAAAGGACTGGTGCCCCGTCCAGGGTGTTACTGTGTGCCTTGCGTCTATTGAAAAGCTGGGATAGGCTCCAGCAACCCCCCCCCCTTCCCCCCACGACCTTTATTGGATAAGCGGTTAAGAAAGCGAGTAAGTAAATGTACCTTTATTATGTCATCCTTGATCCTTAGATTGCAGATGTTCTGGTTAGGCTGTGACTTAAAAATTGATGTTGAAGTTCTTGCCAATAGAAAATATTTTTATCCCAGAAAGGTCCGTCGCTGTAGCTCTCTGTACACCTCCCTCATCCTGAGGTGGCGAGAGTGCAGTGCGGGGCTCAGATTGACTGTTTAATTTTGCCCTGCCTGAAAAGGCAGCAGATGAAAAACTGCCCCTTTACGAGCCGGGATGTCAGTTTTCCGTAACTATTGATTTTTAGCGCTTCGGTTAAAGAGCGCTATAAAAACAAACAAGCATGGGGTTGCTGGGGTGTGTTTTTGTTGTTGTTTTTATTGCAAGTATGTGTGCATGTGATTGAGGGAGCAGAACGGTAAAAGGTTTTCAGGTAAGTGCGTCGTGAGGTCGGAGGGGTAATGAGTATTTCCGAGCTGAAAGGCCAAAGTGAAGGCTAATTTATGATGCAAAGGCCGAGGGAAGAAAGGCATGAAGTAGATGAGGAACATTGCAGAGCTTTTAAAAGTGCTGCGTAAGGTTGTGTTCTATTTTAATCTTTCACCAAGGTCGTCTGCTAGCTGCTGAATCTTTCTGTATTGGGGCGCTCATTACCTTTCTTAATCACGATATCTGTTACCTGGCTCTTTTGTTATGTGGTGCCAAAAGGGGCTATTTCACAGTGGAAAAAAGTATTTTGTCTGTTTATAAATATTATATAAACATAATAAACTGCATTTCCGACTTTTTTTTTTTTTTTTTTTTTTTTTTTTTTTTTCTTCTATTTTTCCAACCTTTTTCCCCCAATTTTCTTCCCTAATCTAGCCGTGTCCAATTATCCTGATTGCGTCCTCCACTGATTCAATCCTCCACGGCTGACTGAGGACGCCTCTCAACTGACACACGCCCCCTCCGACACGTGCTCAGTACAGACTGCGTTTTCCACCTGCACGAGTTGAGTTCATATATACCAATCAGCACTGTGCACGGAGAGCCACACGCTGATCATCATCATCCTCAATTCCTTGTAATTGCACCAGTTATGAGGACCCATGATCCGACTTGCCCCTAACCCTTTGAACAACAGCCAATCGTTGTTCATGCAGCCGCCCAGCCCAGCCGGATGGCAGAGCTGAGATTCGATACAATGTATTCGAAAACCCAGCTCTGGTGTGCTAGCGTATTTTACCGCTGCGCCACCTGAGCGGAAAAAAGTTGGGACGTTGTATAAAATGCAGTAATAAAAGAATCTGTGATTAATTCTCTTGAATTGTAAATGCAAAGTTTTTTTGCTGATCAACTTAATTGTATTTTGTAAATAAAAACAAATGTATAATTTGATGTTTGTCACTCAAAAAAGCGGTGTTATTTCAGCTTTCATATTAAGGAGACTTTACTGGTTTGGGTACTGAGGACACTAACTGTTGGAATTTTTCTCTGACAATTTTTTTTCATTCTACTTTTATCAGGTAAATAAAGAATTAAAGGAATAAACAGATCATATATTCTTTTTATTGGGTTTTACAAAATGTCCCAACTTTTCCAGAAATGTGGTTTGTATAAGCGTAAACAAAATATATTTAATATATATGTTTATGTACAATTCCCCCCATCAATTCATTTTTTAGATACTGCAAAGTAATTACACTACAACATTGTTGCAGAGCTTTTGTTGATAATTTCCAGGCCTTTCACCCTGTTAAACCATCTTAAATTTACTACGGTTCTAAGGGTCTTTCTGATGGACTCTTTATGAAAATTCTTATGAAATTGATGTCAGAGGATTGGCCTTTTTATTGATAGATTTTTATAGTATTTGTCTGTGTGCATTTTTTGTAGGGTGAGTGGGGTGTGACTGCAGAACAGGAAGCAACAGAAAACAAAAGAGTGCAGGAATTTAAGGACACCATACCAAAAATGTGTTCTCAGCTCAGACTGCTCACGCACTTCTACCAGGTAACACACGGTTCAACCCACTGATTTCACCATCTGGGAATCCTGCTTACTCTTTCACAGATATTTACACAATGATGCAGTTTCTTTATTGCTTGAAATTATTACAGCTGTACATTTTCTACACATTGAGGCTCTGATGGGACTGGTAAATAGTGCTGGTTGCAGAGTAAATTACACATGAATAGTATTCATTCACTTTTATATTGTTTCTAAAGAAACAGATAATTTCCTGAAACAATAAACAGATAATATATAGTTGTGAGTGAAAGTGTAGGCACCTTTGACTATTCCTCTATTCCAATTCTCAAGTCCCATTTATTAGCCTGCACTGACCGAGGAGAGCGGAGACTATCACAGGCCCCTCCGACACACGTGCAGTCCAGATTTGAATCTCAGCTGACCAGGCATCAACACTGAAACGATTGGCTATGTCTGGGGGCGATGGCAGAAACAGATTTGTCTAAAAACTCATTTACAATTGTTTGAAGTTAGTTATCTCTTTCAGATAGGTTTGGCATGTTCTGTGGGTTTTTCTCTGGTTAGTCATGCAGAATATGCACTGGCAACTGTTACCGCTCTGTCCAGAGTATATTCCCACCTTGTAGCCAGGGTTTCCCGGTTGTGATGTGTCATTGCAGCCCTGATCAGGATAAATCTCCCTGTAAAAATGAATGACTGAATGATGACTATATTATTTGGGTGGGAAGATATTTTTTTAAATTACTATAAGGTATGCAGCACACTCCCAGGGTCTCTGGGACCGGGACCTGGCTTCAATCTTTGTCCCCAGTCACTTTCTGCAAGGAGTTATACGTTCTTCCTTCAGCCCATGTGGAAGTTTTCTTAAATGTGATTGTGTGTTGCCCTGATGCCTTGGTTCCTAGGTAAGCTCTGGGCCAGAGGGATAAGAATAAAGACATTACTGAAGATGAAATAGTTTTAAGTGATATATAAAGAACATTAATTAATATTTAGTGGTTGTTAATTTTTTTTCATGTTTTTTTTAAATACAGGGTATCGTTCAGGAATTCCTGCGGCTGCTGATGACCAGCTCAGATGAGAGTCTACAGTTCCTCAGCTTCAGGCTAGACTTCAACGAACACTACAAAGCCCGAGACCCACGACTGCGGCCCTCACTGGGGGCCACCAGAGGGCGTCGTAGCTCCAACATCTAACCCACCTAGCTTTAACTTTTCCATTAAAAGTACTGATTGATGGCTGTGGGTTCTGTAGAGCCTGCAGAGGTGAATAAATGGCTAAATAAGAAATGCCTTTAACTGTTGAGTCATTGCCAAATATCCTACAATATGACAATGATTTTAGAAGAGTGGAACTTTTAGTGTTACATGGTCACAGCTCTGTGTTAACTCCTCCTTTAAAGCCTGGTATTGTTTAACATTAAAGATGTTTTCTACTGGTTTGGTTCTATTTAATATATATAATCTATATTAAAATGTTAACCAGCTTTTGTTCTGCTCTTTTTTTGTTTGTTTTACATTTGCTTAGCTAAGGCTTATTAGAAGTTTATTTGCTTATTTAAGTAGAAGTTTTTTGCTTTAGAAAAAATGGGAATTAAAAATGGTGCTACAGGTTCTGTAAGATCCCTGGGACCTGTGTTCAAACCTCATCATGAGACACTGTTTGTGAGTCGTGTGTCTGTGTGGGTTTCCTCTAGGTACTCTGGTTTTCTTTCACCTATAATAACTATTTTAAATTGGCAATCCATTTTTGGGTGGCAAGTGAACTGGGTGAGGAAGTGAATATCTCTCTAAATGAATAAAAATCTTGACCCCTACCTGCTATTGTCAAACAATCAAGCAATGGGAGAACCGAAAGAAGTTATTTTGGGTGTAGAACTATTTTATTCAGCACTTTGTCTTATGGTTATATTTAACTTTTTGTCCTCTTTCATTTTAAAATATATTGAAATATACAGTGTTCTATATATATTTAAATATGTCCTAGCTGACGCAACCCTTTATCTGGGCTTGGACCGACAATAACTGGGGTGTTTTTATTAATCCCCCCTCCCCCCATTAAAAAAAAAAGTTTTTTTGATAACTTCCAGTGACATTCAACACAGCTTATAATGCGTCAGAAATAAGAGATGTCACTTTAAAGTGGTCTTAATTTATGTTTAATATTTTTTTTACCTTAATTCCTGTGTCCTGTTTTTTATTTTCTTTTTTTTCCCCCTTGCATTCCTGAAATTATGCTTTAGTAATTGAAAGGAAAATGGAACAAAAAAGGGGTGCACCATTTAAATTCAAACTGTCCATTCTTAAAAAGACTTTGTTTTGAACTACCTTTAGGACAAATGTTTTTACCACCAGAGTTTGAATCATATTACAAATAAAGTCTGTTACTGCAGTTCTAGCAATTTTACGTAAACTGTTCAGCAATTGTTAAACATTGTTGAGCTGCTTTGCCGGTTCTGTGTTCCTACAGAAAGTATTGTGGGAGACAAACTTTGTTTTACTTTGTTCTTCTCGCAGTCAGCTTGTGGGAATTTGTGCTCATTCAGTCAAAAGAGCATCTGTGAGACAAGGCACTGATTATGTATGAGAAGTCCTGACTTAACAATCAGCATTTCAATTCATACCAAAGGTGTTCAGTGGGGCTGAGGTCAGAGCTGTGTGCAGGCCACTCTAGTTTCTCTTCATCAGCCTCACTTTAAGCACAAGGACACAGTCATGCTGAAACGGGATATAGGGCCTATAGTTTCCAAACTGTTGCAACAAAACACCTGAACTTAATTATTATAAGGGGTGTCTCAAGCTGACTAAATATGTATTGCCTTTTCATACAAGTGGAACAACTTTTTTGTTGAATTCTTCACTGCATCTGTGTTGATAAGTGAAAGGACACACAGGATTGCAATTTGTATAAAATAACTGATCATTATCAAAATACTGTGCTAGTGTTTCATTTATGCCTCTGGCTTGCAAACCTCACTTTATTGCCATCTTCAAAAGGAGAGTGGAGAAGATTTTCACTTCTCAATTTACAAAAGATCATGGGCAATTTGGTTGGTGTAGCTGTTCAGCTTAGAGCATCATAGTTTGAATTTCAGTGGTGCTTATAATCTGGTTGTACGTCCAACTGAAACATAGACCTGGTCGAGCAGCCGAATTGAGTAGTGGAGGTAAACAGAGCATAGTTACACACTATGGATCTTAATAAGAATCCACTGCTGGCTGGTTTAAAAGAAACAGCCAGTGACTGCACATGTGTCAGAGGTTGTAAGTGCAAGTCTTCAGCTCTCCTTGGCCAGTATAGGGTAAGAACAATCGGTGGTGTGATTTGTGTATGTGCAATTGGAAATGAGAATGACAGGAAAATACTAAGAAAGGAGCACAATTAAGAAGCTCGTCCAGGTATTCCTAACGAAATGCAACAAAATGTCTGTATAACTGTCTAGCTGTTGGTTTGTAGTGTGAAATCTGAAAGGCAGGATGGGTTGGTGTGGATTTTGTCTGAATCCTTTGTGGCTGTATAAATATATAATGAAATGAAAAATCAATTATCTGTAATAAATGAAACATTCTAAATACAAATCACCAGCTCTCGTGTCAGTTCCTCTACTGGTGGTGAACTGTTCTTGGCACAGCAGTGACTAACATGGTGTTGGTGTGTATTGTAGTGGTACATTAAAGTATCAATTATGAACTGGAATGGTGCCCACTTGTGCTTATTTCAGAAGCAACAGGAAAAATGAATCAGATGCACTTACTGTATTCAAATCTTGAAATTTTCTTTTTTTTTTTTTTTTTTTTTTTAGATGCAAAGCACTTTACAGGCCTTGTAACACGCAGCACGCAGTATTGAGTGTGTTTTCACCTTGCTTTCAGTGTTTAGATTTGCAATGTTTCTAATGATCTTAAGGTGGCACCACTACCCCCACTATATAGTAGCAAGCCAAATGAATGGTCACTGAACAATGCATGGTATGCATGGTATCTTACAGTACAAAATGATACAAATCCAAGTTTGGCCCAACATGGTTGTTGTGGTCTGTAGCTTTGTTTGTTTATGTTTTCATTTATTTAATGTACTACATTGTATAACATTTGGGTTATAAATAGCCCAGGGTAATAAGAACCCATCTTATTTATGTCTACAGTTTTCTTTTGCTTACAGTAAATGCACCACTGCTTTTAATCCACTTAAACATAAACATGACTAATATTCCTAATGAAAACTATATGTGAGTGTGTGATCTTATGAACCATATCATTTAATGTGAACAACTTGCTTTTACTGTGAGTACAAACCTGCCTGTGCAGGATCAGATGTCTGTTGTCTCTGTCACTGTGTTTTGCTGCATTGGTGACTTTGCAAAGAGATGTGTGTGCGGTTCTCCTCAGCCAGAATGGGGGTGGTGCAAGCAGTCAAGCAAGTGCAATAGAGAACTGGAAATAACTAAACTGGAAGAAAACGTAGTAAAATATGGTGATGCACACTGTATTGAAAATATAGTACTGTACATTAACGACTGATAAAGTTCGTTGCTCTGATTGGTTAGTTCTGAATCACGTGATAGATATAAACTCTCAGGTACGCCTTGCCGTGCTCGGTTGAAAGGTGTGCTACGTCTCGTCACGGTCAGAGACGGTATCAAAATGTTTATTTTAATTTTACAGAATGGGTAAAATGCGCAGAGTGAGAATTTATTTAACCATATATAAGTTTAGAGAAAACGCTCGGGTCGAAATGTTAGAACGACGGTTTATTCGCACAGTTTGTAACAAACAAACTCAGTAAACCGGTGTTTGTTTACAAGTTACCTAGCCGTCTTCAGGTTGCCTGACACTTTATTTACTTTTTCTTAGTGTTTGTGGGGAATAAATAAATAAATAAGGTTCCTTTAAAACAGTAATGAGAAACATAAAAAAAAACGTAATGTAAAAACCAGCAACAATAAAAACACCTGTTTTGCTAGCGTTGTGTTGTGCTATCATGCTACTGAACCTCACGGTGGCGCCAAAACACAAGGATTATATTCGGTTGTTTCCGCCTCCGAGAGCACTATGTAAGTAATACATTTATACATGTAATTAAAGTATGATATTTTGGATCAGTATACAAACTTGAATCATTTGATATTGTAGACAGCTTAATTTCATGTAGATCCCTCCTAATTCCTCCATTAGTGATTGACTACAGGTGAATACAGCTAGCATGCATCCTCTGTGCCCATACAGTCTCCAGTCCTATGCAAAAGTTTGACTGTTGTTCTGATTTGTGTACACGATTGTGTGCAAATCATGCATAAAAGGTGCATGTCTGCATTTTTATGCATAAGTCTGTAAATTAGATGATTGCAGTGCATTGCTTATTGTTTTTTTTGTAACTGTTGATAATGTTGTCCAGCATGTTATATCGTCTCTAAATAAATTAGATTGGTCAAGATAAACCAGTGTTTGCTTTAGATGACTGAAAAGAAAGTGCTTTTTTGTATAATTTTATGTGTAGTTATATAAAAATCTTAATTATATACAATCTTAATGTCCTAGTGAAGGCCTAAATTAAACAAATTCTCCTCAAGAACACACACAACGGCTGCAGTTGGCTATATTTTCTACTTGTATAACCTTTCCTCTTCAATTGAATATTAAAATACTGAATATTATAAAGTCATGTAGTTATTTCTTCATAGCCTTCATAGCCATTGTTCAATCAATGTTTAACACATGCCTAATTTAGTTCATTAGTTAATTTAGGAGTTCTTAAGCACTGCAAAAGTCTGTTTTAGCCACATCAGTTACTAACAGGTCGATCCCCAGGTGGGGCAGTCTGGGTCCTTTCTGTGTGGAGTTTGCATGTTCTCCCCGTGTCTTCGTGGGTTTACTCCGGGTGCTCCGGTTTACTCCCACAGTCCAAAGACATGCAAGTGAGGTAAATTGGAGATACTAAATTGTCCATGACTGTTCGATATAACCTTGTGTAATAAGTAACTACCGTTCCTGTCATGAATGTAACCAAAGTGTAAAACATGACGTTAAAATCCTAATAAACAAACAAACAAACAGTTACTAACAGGTAAAAACAAAAAAAAATAATTATATAAAATTAATCACATGCTTTCAATAGTGTGGCATCAGTTTTAATAAGGCTCTTTACTGTTAATCCCATTTCATGCATCCCATTTCTTCCCACTTTTCAACTCCTCCTTTGTTGTACAGGAAGGGTGCAAAATAAAACACATTTGTGAAAAAAGAAAAACTTAAATTCCAAAGACATCAGGTCAGTATGTGGAATGCACTTAGAAATCAGAGCATTGATTTCAACCAACAGTTTAGGAGCAATGTTCCTCAACAAGTGACTGTAAGGATCCAAGTTAAGGTTGTACTATGGACAATATGTCAGCAATGTCCAGAAACACTGCTGACTTGAGCTCACCTGAAATGAGCACATATGATTATCCAAACTGTTAACTCAAAGAGAGAGCTCAAAAGCCAGGGTCTCAAGGTATGCAAGGTGTCTTGCAGTACAATATAATACAAATTCAAGTTTGCCTCACCACGATTGTTGTGGTCATAAAATTTTTGTTTGTGTTTGTATGTGTTTAAGGTACTAAAATGTATTGCATTTGGCTTATAAACAGTCCAAGTTATTATAAACTGTCACCTGGAACCCTTATTTATTTGTGCAGTTTTCTTTTGCTTACAGTAAATGCACCCCTCTATTTAATTCACTTTTAAGCTACTGATGTTAGTGGTGTGCTGTAACCCTCCCTCCTCTGCACCTCTAAAGTACTCAATCTATAAACATGACCAATATTCCTAATAAAAAATATATGTGAGTGTGTGATCTCATGAACCATATTATGATGAACTCATTTAATGTGAGTAACTTGCTTTTACTGTGCTAGAGCAGGATCAGATGCCTGCTGTTTATGTCGCTGCATTTTGCTGCATTGGTGACTTTGCAGAGGGGTGGGTGTGTGTGTGTGTGTGTGTGTGTGTGGCTAGAACGTGTGTGTTGATGTGTGTCAGTGTTTCAGGCTCCTCATTCCATCGTCTTTCTCCTCCTCTAGTCTCTCCCTGTTCTCTGGCAGCAACACCAGCAGCATCCTCCCTGTGTCCCTTTTTGCACCTCGCTATGATCCTCTGGGTAAAAATGGGCAAAATGGCTCTGCAGGAGCTCTTGAGGAGGCTCAGCGCTGTCACACACAGCATCGGTACGGTAGGAGGAGCTGCAGTGATGGTGTGAATGTGTGCGAGTGTGAGTTAGCAGCCAGGTTGCCTAGTAAAATTGCTGGATGGATGTTGTATGCATGCAGAAACACAGTGTGTGGTTGTTATACAGTTTCATATTAATTCTGATTCTGGGTTTGTTGGCGTGTCCTCACTTAGATTTTTGTGCAACATTTCCACTCACCTTTTTATATAGCGCCATCCAGTGGCTGCATGATCATGAATGGAAATTATAACTTTTGTCTTGTAATATATCCTTTTTTTATGTTAAAAACACATCCAAATGCCTCCTAATGAGAATAACCATCTGGGTTTAGAAATTCTTTGGAAAGACCTCAACACTATATTAACAAGATCCAGAAATGTCTGTGACCTTTCTGGGTTTAAGCTTGTCTGGTGCAAATTGGAAATGTGTTAAGTCCACCTTTCAGATTGTTTTTGGAAGTAATAAAGTGTTCTCTGTGACAAAAAGGACAATTATACATTTAAATCTACCAACCTGAAAATCAAACATTTGCGCATAATAACAAATGTAATGCCATTGTGGCAGTTCCTAGTTCCTAATAGTTCATGTTACCCTTTAAAAAACTCCCCATATTTGATTAACGCAAAATTATTCATTACATATCTATACATTTCGGTAACTCTCAACAAAACATATTTATTACTTGAACCTTCATTTCCAAGTTCTATATAATATATTGTGCTTGAACAAATGTTTTTGAGGTTGGGCTGGTCCAGTAAAAACCTGATCTTGCCAGTTATTTGGGGAAATAAAGTTTCACTCCAAGCGCACATTTTATTGAATCCGTGATCACATTTAAATCATTGCTTGGTGTAAATAAAAGGAAACTAAATTTTCTTACACAATCTGTAGTTATACCATTAAAGTTTACCATTAAAGAGAAAACACACAATTAACAAATCTTTATTGTTATAGCTGCAGTTTCCTTAATACATTTCTAAAGACCTTGAATGCTTGCAGTTGTGGTTTTTAATGCTTTGCTTCCTATTCATTATGGTTTCCATAGATTTATAGAGCATATCAGTGATGGTAAAACATTGTCTATGTTAAAAAAAAAAAAAAAAAAAGGTGAGAAATGTTTAAAAGAAAGCCTATTTAAATTAGAGGCCTTATTTTGAGATACTAAAACAGTAATGAGGGAGAGTAGTTGCATGTCAATAAATGGAATACACTTTGTGTGTTCTAACAAATACAAATATGGCATATTTTACTTATGTAAAACTTATGTCTGCACTTAAATATGGGCCTGCAGTTTTTAACTATTGCACTCATTTAATCTGGTCCTGAGATGTAGGAATTTAGTTAGCCTTGTTGCTCCAGAAACTGGGTTTATGACATTTTTCACCTAAAGGTTTTAATTATTAGGGTTTTTTTTTTTTATAAAGATATCACTCTAATACAGATAGATATAGATAGACATTTGTATTCAGACAGTGGAGCAAATATTACAGGTAAGGCATAGGAATAATATATTTTTTTAAATTATTATTTGTATAGATGGTAGAACATTAATATGGATTTAACCTGCTTTTTTTGTCTGTGAGGCTTAGTGTTTTAGATTTCTGTAGTATTGATGTGCTCATGTATTGCTAGATGGAGCAGTTTTTAGGGGACCGTATTTGAGGGATCAGTTTTATTATAACTGCCTTTTTTCTCTTCTGTGCTAAAGAGCCAGAGGTTTTGCTCTAGCTTGATGTGGGAATAGTACATTGTGCCTTTACACACACACGCCCACACACACACACACACACACACACACACACACACACACACACACACACACACATCACATTCTGCATCCGTTACCCTGTTTGGTACTGTGTTTTTCTCTTCCTCCTTCTGCTCAGTTCTTTACATATAGCTTCCAGGTACCATAAAAACACACCACATCTACTCGGTTCAATATCATAAATATATAGGTCACCATATATTTTTGCAATCTACAATTAATTAGCTTTTTATTTTTTGTTGTGCTTCTGCATATTTGTTAGCACATTGCTTTAAATATATTTTCTTAATTCCTAGCATGGTCAAGTTGTTTTAGTTAAATTCACACTTGCACTGTCATGTCGAACTGTGTATCACTTAGCACTGCCATCTCCATGGTATGTGTTTTCATGTGGGTATTTATTAGTGGTGCCAATTCTATAGAGGTTTCAATAAAACAAAAACACAGCTGCTGGCTGCAGTCATGCACCACACACACGCACACACTCACAAGATGCCAGATTGTTGCACAAATGGGGAAGTAGGGCATGAGGATATTTGCATGACTATTCATCACATTGCTAAGCATGCATGCAGTATATAAAAGGATGGGGTGGTGGTGGTGCGGGTTTCCTCTTTTTTTTTTAGTCCTGTGACGGTGCAGCAGTCGCTGTAAAGTTTTGGAGTCATTAAAGATGCTTGAGTGCTTAACCCCCAAAAGAAAAGAAATCTGACATTGTGATACAATAGTTATAAAACACTTCTTTTTCCGATCCTTTACGATTACTGGTATGTAACGAGTAACTACCGTTTCTGTCATGGATGTAACCGAACGGTGTAAAACATGACGTTAAAAAATCCTAATAAAATAAAACAAATAAACGATTACTGGACTTCATGATTACTACTTCTCACTGGTTGTCTGGATGAACGTTTCCATGTTTGCTGTGTTTTAATAATGGGATGGTTTCTTTTTTGGCTCTCTGGGATCCTTGATTACTGTGTGGGGAGGGTGAGCGACTCAGTTATGCTGCACAGAGTCGTTTATAGGATTAAAGGGAAGAAGTGGATGAATTGTATGCTAGAGAATACCGTATTCGGTCTGCCAAGCTTCTGGCTGTGCTGCTTCCCTTTGAGTCTCATTTATTTATTAGCTTTAATGTAGGTGGTTTGGGGATGTAGCAGGTATTTAAACAACATTTCTTTCATAAAAATGTATATATGTACAAATATATGCATCATATGACTTTTGGGTGGAAATGTAAAACGTATTTCCATATAAGTTCATAATTTCCCACCTTTTGGGTGTAAGAGCAGGGTGACAGTACCTGCTGTCATATGCAGTCTTGTGCAAACACTCCTGATCAAACAGCAGAGTTTGTTGATTTAAATGTTAGCACATCCTCTGCAGGGAACAAGCATAAATATGTTCTTTCTCAGCAAATTATAGTGCACAGTTTTATTTGTGCTGAATTCATAATCATAATTTTTACATGCCACTTTTTTACTTATTTATTTTTTTCATAATATTTTAAATATAGCAGATATGCAGTAAGCATTGAGAACCTGGTTTTGTCTCTTACTAAAAACCACTGCATTCAACCAGGGTTTTTAAACATTTGCATACAACTGTAAGTCTTTTTTATATAAACTTTGGACTGACATCAGGCTCAAAGAGGCATGCAGGTGCAATCTCTGCTAAGCTGGCTTATCTTACCTCTTTCTGGTTCATATGCATTTAGGTCACCTAATTCTGACCTGAAAAGTTTTCTTTAGTGTCTTTAATGTGCTGCTTTAAGATTGCTGGGCATTTGTGAGTGCACTAATTTAGGAAAGTGCTAGTAGACAGAAGTGGGGTTTTAGGGTAAAGTGAAGTGTAATGCAGATTTTTCATTGGCTACTTTAGCTTCAGAAAGTCTGTTAGTGGAACATTAACTCTGTTCTTGTGTCACTGTTTTGACCATTTGTCCCCTAAGAGGTGCATGAGAGTACTGCAGATTAGCGCATGTGTAAGTGTGTGTGCCTGCTGCCTGCGAGGCTGCTGCGGCTGCTGTAATTATCCGAGCAGATGGGGATTCATGCTAAAAGTACCAGCAAATCAGCCACTCCTCTCTTCCTGCCTTGAAGTCTGGTCTTCTCTGCAAGGTGTGTGTGGTGCATGTTTGAGTATGTATGTGTAGTTGTAGCAGAGAGAGAAAGAAAGCGTGGGAACCTGGACTGGCTCAGCAAGCAGTTGGAAGGATGGGTTTTTCTGCAGTACCTTGATCATTTCAGTTTCTGTCTCAGTGAAGGAGCAGAGTAAGACTGCTTTACTTAAACTATCTAAGCAGTCTGTCTTGCACTTGGATTATTAACTATTAACTCGAGTGGTTCTGGACAGAGTCGGATGTCTCTGCAGGAGCTACTGCGTGAGAGTCAGGAGGCTCCACAGCGGATCGTGACGAGGCTCACAGAGTTACTGCACAGTCTGTCGGTCACACTGCTGCAGGGGTCCACCTTCAGCTCTTACAGCCGCAGGAGTTCATTGACGGAGGGCAATGGTGAGGAATGTGAATGCTGTGTGAGGCAAATGTGTGTTAAGGATTGGTTCTGCCAAAAATTAGTTGCTTAATGTTTCTACTTGCATGTAGTCAATCAGCCAGGACATGTTTGCTATTTTACTTTTGCTTTCTTTAGTTTTGAATGTGAAATTTTGGGGATGATCTAGACATTTATGGCTTTTAGCAGATGTGTTTCTCCAACCTGACAATGGATTGGATAAATCGGTTAAGCCTTCGGATGCTGACAATAATTTCTTGACATTAACTTTCTTTCACCTGTCCAAAAAATAAAAGTGATAGCCAGTATTTATGAAGTAATATTTTATTCACTGTTTTTGAACAATTTATTAATGCACTAATTTTGTGAAGAAGTAAAGGATTTTAACGATTTGAAAATATGTTGCCAATGTTAATGCACAGTTTTTTTATATGTGGTCTGAATAAGTAGTAGTTCGTGTTGCATGTGAAAGTTTGAAGTTGTAAAGTTGCAAAACGGTGTAATAGCACTTCTTTCATTCTATGAATTTACTCTGACAAGGTTAGTCTGGAGAATCTAACAGATGGTTTTAGCTAAAAATGTGAGTGTAAACAAGGACCTATTAGGGAGCCTAACATTCAGTTAGTTGTTAGAGTGCAACAAAGTAGGGCTGGGCGATACGGATCAAAAATAATATCTCGATTTTTTTTCGCTGAACAGCGCTATACGATATATATCTCAATATTTTTTTTATCCCATAAGGTAATAACAAAAAGACACTTCTGAGACATCTACATGGTCCAAATTTTTTACAGGCACTTTTATTAAAATTCATGCTGGGGAAGCTTCACACAAGAACTATTTTTACTTAAAAAAAAAAAAAAAAAAAAGAGCTATTCTAAGAAAAAGAAAGTTGTTTCTAAGGTATCTCCTGTCGTGTAATGTAAACGTTTTTTCAAAAATCCACCCAAACGTTTTCACAAAAATCCACCCAAACGTTTTCTCAACAGTTGAGGGAATTTTTGGCTAGATTGTTGGGAATGGTTGGGTGGATTGTTGAGGGAACGTTTGGGTGAATTGTTGAGGGAACGTTTGGGTGGATTGTTGAGGGAACGTTTGGGTGGATTGTTGAGGGGAACGTTTGGGTGGATTGTTGAGGGAACGTTTGGGTGGATTGTTGAGGGAACGTTTGGGTGGATTGTTGAGGGAACGTTTGGGTGGATTGTTGAGGGAACGTTTGGGTGGATTGTTGAGGGAATGGTTGGGTGAATAGTTGAAAACCCAAACGTTTTCTCAACGATCCACCCAACCATTCCCAACAATCTACCCTAACGTTCCCTCAACGGTCCTTCACGAACGTTCCCCCAACGTTTCCACACGAACGTTCCCCCACGAACGTTCCCCCACGAACGTTCCCCCACGAACGTTCCCCCACGAACGTTCCCCCAACGTTCCCCACGAACGTTCGCCCACGAACGTCCCCCCAACGTTCCCCCACGAACGTCCCCCCAACGTTCCCCCACGAACGTCCCCCCAACGTTCCCCCAACGTTCCCTCACGAACGTTCCCCCAACGTTCCCCCACGAACGTTCCCCCAACGTTCCCCCACGAACATTCCCTCAACGTCCCCCCCCCCCAACGTCCCCCCCCCCCAACGTTCCCTCAACGTTCAGAGGCATGCTGGTACATACTGGATAGCAATTACAAATATATTGTCTGGCCCTTTAAGAATGTTAAGTGCACTACAGGGTGCAGGGAGCGAGTGTGTAGGGAACTAAAGACTGTCCTATGCTAAATCATAAAAATATAGTGAAATTTAAGACTGGAGTGGAGAGTAAGAAAGCCACTCCAGAATATTCAGGGACTGATTCCTTAAGATCAGTAATATTATGTAGGGGTTAAATGATTGTGACATGGCAGTATAAAAAAAATAAAATGCTGTCTCATTCAACACATAATGACTTTACATCTAAATCCATTTGGGGGGAGGGGTGAAAATTTCTGTCTGCAACTTCGTTCGTCCTTTCACATGCAGAAACGTACTGTATATGAGTAGATAGTGACATTGTATTTTATGGACTTTCTTCAGGTCAAAGTGTGACCGGTGAGAATAATCTACAGCCCACATGTAGTTAATCTTTGCACTACACGTTCAGTACAAATTTGTGTTCTGAGAGACACACAAGTTAGTTCATTTTTGACTGACTGAATACTGCAAGATGAGTACTTTTTGTTTCTATTCCAAACCTAAAAGAAAGCAGTGCCGATACTGCCAGACTTTATGCAAAGGTATGATTTTAAAATTGCACTACATTTACTGTCATGCTAATTTTCAGTGCATGTTCTCCTTTCATTCGTTTAAAGTTGGCCAGTGATCTGATGGAGTTGATCACTTTTAAATTGATATTGAACTTGTAAGCTCTATTAAATAGCTACTGGAATGGTTTAAAATAATGCAAATTACGCTAATTTCCTTTCCTGTGTATAAATCACTGTAGGCAGTTGACAGCCTTGTCTTACTATAATCTTTGGTTCTGTTTCTCTTAAATATTCATTGTTGTACAATGCATATTAGTAAATAGTAGTAATTTGTGTGTTTAATCAAGAGTTAAAGATATTGCACTACAAGATTCACTGACCTTTTCTTACAAAATGAGAATTTCTACAAAGGATTTCTTTCTACAAGTGAAAAATAAGTTGTATACTGCACTAGTAAAATAACAAAATATTGGTAAAATAAAATAGTAAAATGAAGTATTAATGCAAAGAGTTTGGGCTGGTGACATGAAGGCTTGGCTTTTTATACAATAAATTGTCAAAGCTTCACTATACAGGCACAAGTAATCAAACTCTTAAAAAAACTAATCGTGTCTGATCCGTTTTACAGGGTATTTGGTTTGGTGTGGTATATTTTGTAACAATTGGGCTAGTGACAGTCAGATAGACATTACATTTTGATGGTAGTTGCTTGTAGTTTACATGTTGAATGCTGCAGATATGATCAGCATAAAGACCTGAGTGACTTTAATAAGGGCCAAATAGTTATTGACAGATATAATGCTTCAATATCAGAGATATTATTCTGTCTCTGAAAAAGCAAGCGGTGCTGACAGGCAGTCGTGGTGAGTACTTACCAGCAATGAGCAAGGACAAGCCAGGAACTACCGACTTGTTGTTGTATGGCCAAGATTACCATAGATTACTATATAGCTACTAGTTAAGCAAATAGTAATAGGCTATGGTGGCTGTTAATGCTTTTTTCTGCCACCGTTTAAAAAAAAAAAAATAGTGCTTACAATTACAATAAGACTTAATAAAGACCGAAGGAACCCGGACTTAGTCTGTGTTTGTTTAAGCATAAAGGTTCATGTGCATGTCCAATTGTATACAAATTGTTGCTCTGTTTTCTTGTTGCTACTGGTAATCTTACCTGTATGTTTAGTGGGTGTGGATTCAAACCCAGCACAGTATTGCAGTCCACAGTGCTCACAGCTCTGCTGGATGAGTGGGTGTGGCCACAGTTAAGTAAAAGCCCGGAAGAATAAAAGTGAGTAAGCGCTATGGGGGGTAAAGGTAGAAAGAGAGAGTGTCACAGATGAATGGGAAGCAGAACATGAAAGGGATACAAGAAGAACCAGGTAGTGAATGAGTGAGGTACCAGGTGAAGGTGTGAGGGATGCTGGAGTGTTGTGAGGTGTGTCTGCAGCCCATGGTTGAAGGAGGGGGGTATGTGAAGATCCCTCTAGAAGAAGTGGAAAGCTTCTACAGGTTTACAGTTTCCTGTGACTTGCTGCACTGTGAGTCTGATGTTTTTTAGTCTTGCATTTTCTTTTTTTCTGCTGTGTTTTAAAAACTTCTATCCAGTCAGTTAGCTGAAGCGAAATGTTTAGATTATGTTTTTTTTGTGTAGGCATCAGTTTGTACTGAGTCAAACATGGTATCACAAGCTTACCATTTATGTTGGTAGCTAATACCAGTACCAGTAAAATGTCTATACCAAGCAGTATTTATTCTTGATCACCAGTGCTCTTTTGGCTAAATAGAAGTTCCTGTTACATTTCAAGCACCCCCAGAGGAGTGGAGGCTTTATATCATGAAGAAGGACCACCTTTAAATTCATGCTCATGGTTTTAGAAGCAATATGTGTTTGTGTTTCACATTTAATCAGATCTTTTAATCAGATTTAATTTATGTACGCTGTTAAAATATAAACTGTGTTTTTAATTCTAGTTTTGATTCCAGTGTGTAAAAATCTAGATTGGATAGATCCTTTCATTCTTAATAGACTGATAAAATTTCAATAATAACACTATTTTGTTTGTGAATTGTCTTATCGTTTCACTATTTTCGACTGTCCTGCTTCACAGTCATATTTGGTGTTCCTTCTGGTTAAAATGGAGAAGTTTTTAACATCCTCTTATTTTAGGCTTGTGTTTGGTGTGATGGGTGTTTTTGTCCTGTTTGAATCATCTGAATGTCCTTGTTTACCACTGAATGGTGCTTTGACTGTCACATGAATCACAAGTAAGGCCAACAGACCTGTAGACAAACACATTTACCACATGTTTTTGAGATTTTAATGCACTAACAGTTAATACACATGTTCTGTGATGTTTACTGTGTGACATGGTAGTCACCTTTAGTGATCACTTATCACCCAACATTGTAACTGGTGTAGACTAATGAAACTGATTCCACTAAGCTAGTGCTGTCCTTGAGGCTGCCAATTACCAGTGAGGGCAAAAATAATGCGTCATCTCACAGGGGAGCAGGCAGAATGCAATAACACCTTATTTACGGATATATTCACTTTGCTGCATTGCTGTGTGGATCTTCTATAACAAAACAGAACCACTTTAGTTAAATAATGCCTCTTTGATTGTGTTGTACTTAAACTGGATTAGAATTTGTTTGGGCAGGTCAACACATTTTTAAATCATAACTGTATAATAGACTGATAAAGTCCAATGGGAAAGGGCCGTGTACCCCATATATGCATTTGTACTTGTGAAATAAAGGCATTTTACTGGGTGCGCAAGCTGTTGGTTTAATCCACAAAATGTTGTGCAGTGTGGTTTTACTACATTTATTAAAGAGCATCAGTTGTGTGTGTGTGTGTGTGTGTGTGTGTGTGTGTGTGTGTGTGTGTGTGTGTGTGTGTGTGTGTGTGTGTGTGTGTGATATAACATCAGCGGTAGCTCAGTGGATAAGGTATTGGTCTAGTAATTGGAAGATTGCTGGTTCAAGCCCCACCAATACTAAGCTGCCACTACTGAGCTTCTAAACAAGGCCCTTAACCCTCTTGCTTTATACTTTGGTCAAAACTTTGGGTAAAAGTATCAACTAAATGCCAAAAATATGTCTCAAACAATAGCATCAGCACTTTCTCCTGATTCTATGCTAGTCTCGGGCAGTTTTAAGGATCTTTAAAGTGCCTTCATTGTTGCTGCTTTACTTTACTCAAGTGTTGTAATAAGATGGGTGGAGCTGGATCTGTGAGATCATGGTATTTATTCTGACTTCTCTGGGTCATTTCCCTTCTTGTTTCTGTTCAGCATAATTTTCTCCTTCCTTAGTGACTTATTTAGCTGAATGTTCAGTTACAAATTTGTTTCTGCTGAATTTAGCTTTGCTGTGCACTACAGGAAGGATACAGAGTGGTTGTTTTGCCAGTTTCTGGTTTTAACCTTTTGAAAGCTGCTGGTGTCTGGATCAGGTAGGTTTTAACAGTTTGTCAAATTTTAGGAGTTTGTGCATATTTTTGGTGGTTGTTGTTAATGACTAATGTAGCAAGAAAATGTTGTGTTCTAAGCTGTTGGTGTAGTTTATTATTTTATGGATCCTATCAGTTTGACTCTTTATTTTGCTTCTTGCTATCATGTTTCATGCTGACTTTCATGCTCCACCTTTTGTATATAAAGTGCTGACAGCACTCACTCATTCTGTGTACACTTGGAACTCTCAACCATTAATTGGTGGCATCACTAGTTGGATGTCAAACATACTTTCCTCGGTTTATAGTGTGTGTTAGGCATTACCTAGCACTCTAACTTTGAACACTTATTTTACTGAAATTAGAAACACTAAATCCTGTTCTTACTACTGTTATACACATTCTGGATTGTTAGATTTATACACATAATTATACTTCATTCTATCATCCAGAGTCAGCTGTGTGCATGTCTGTATTTTGTTCTATTAAATACATTTTTACAATTGTTTACATTTGTAAAAATCGAGTGATTACATTTACGTGACTGTGAAATTGATTGTAAAGACTGCAGTGTGTAATACGCAATAAATCCTACTTAGAAAAAGATTCTGATTGGTTTACACAACATTGAAAGTTATTTTTATTCAAAAACAACAATTTGAGTTTACAACTTATTAGTAAAGTTAGAAAATTTTACTAAAGTCTACTGTGCACGTGCACACACTTAAACAAGATTTAAGGATTAGCTCAAACAAATGCTTTAAAGAACCTGTTTAGTTTAGGCTTTTTTTTTATACACTGCAAGGTCTTAATTATATTAAGTGATCAGTACTTGTATAATCTGAGATGTTAAAAACATTTATTCATCACTGGTGTCAAAACAATTTGGATGTTTTGTAGTTCTCATTTTGTAGTTAAAGTAAATTTAGAAAACATTATTTACTAAAGGTCTTTATTCTGAATTAGATTCTAATCGATACTCTTATGTAATATGACTCCTAGTCATTTAGAATTGTACTGAAAATGATTATTGTTGCTGTTCAGGTAACTCAAGAAAATCATTAAAAAAAATTTAATTGACTTAATTCAGTCTCGTTTTACCAAAATTATACAGTATTTGGTCTGCCACTTATTGATTGCTGCTTATAATTTAGCTTCCACACCTGCCCTTGAGACTGACTTTTGATACTGGTCTTTAATCCGTCTTATTTATTCTTGTAGCTGATATATTGGGAGTTTAATAAATGCATGCTGATCCTAGACTTGTATGTATGATTTTAAGCCAACATCCTGACGATATGTAAATGGAAGTATTGCAATGCTTTATTTGTATAACCATCTAGCTTGATATTGAAACTTAACATTGTTTACTTTGTGTTACTGTAGTTCCTGGATGGTAATTCCTGTTTAATAATCCAATAATTTGTCTATTGTTTCCCATGACAAGTGTGAAAGTGAAATTATTTGCACAACTAACATCTTATCCTATATGAAGGTGATCAGTGTAGCAAAATGTTTCCTTACCAATTTTGTCATGCAAGCTGTTTTAAAAGCAATTTTATAATTATTGAGCTATGTAGTGTTTAACATTTCTGACTGAGACTGCTTTGTCTCTCTTTGGCAAAGTTGTGCACAAAGAGAGGATAGATGGTTTTCATTGTTATTACTTATTAAAAAACAATGACATGGAAATACCCTAAATTATTTCTGCTTGTTACCATAAAGTTATTTTCTAATGTAATGTACAGTATTTACATTTGATCTCAAATGTAAATGCAGCAACAGATCAACAGGCCGACCACAATACCAACACACTAAAATTTGCAGGAGAAAATAAGCACTACTGGTAACCCTTCTGCAGTAAAGAAGAACTACCTGCACTGAAACAGAACTGACACTAATCAGCAGAAACTTCTGACCAAGCAAGTTGGAGAAAAGGAAAAAAAAAAAAAAGTTTATAAGCTCATGGTGATTTAAAGCTTGCTTGACTGTGCATGAAAAACCTGATTTGGGTTATTTCCTGGGTTACATCTGAGCATCAACCTTTTTTACAGCACAAGTTGACAGTTTGAATTTTCTTCCCAACCTTGGTATTTGTCCCGATTTTTAAAATGATTTATTAATGCTAATAAATAATATGGCTGATGCTTTTGGTTTTATAGGTTTTTCACTACGTATTTTGAGACATGTTGTCACCTACAATAGACTGTGTCCTGTTTTGGTGTCTCATGGTTTTCCTGCCGCTACAGCAGGGGTTGCGCAGGTGGTTAAGCTAAGCAGGCAAAATGACAAGCTAAAAAAAGGGTTTGTGTATATGTAGATGTCGATTTTGTTCTCTGTCTGGCATTTGCTTTGATACGTGTCGTTTCTTTATCAATAAATAAATACTTGATCTTATTGTTCTTGTGGTCTGTTGGTCAGCTGGACTGATGTACATTTATTTGTATTACCATTTCACAGGCTGGAGAGCTTGTGCTAGTGTAACGGAAATGTAAAAGTATTGTAGCAATGCCCTATCAGCATAAAGAACAGTCATATACTGTACTTACTGTTTTTGCCTTTCTGAGAAGTCAGAAATCAAAACTGTTTAAGTATTATAATGTGTAGTAGTTTCTCTGTTCCAGTTGATGCGCACTCCTCCGAGGGGTAATGCTGCTGACGTTAAGATAAAGATTTAGGCATAATTGCTGAGTCATATTTTTAGCACAAAACCCTCTCTCTCTCTCTCTCTCTCTCTCTGCCTCTCTCTTACGAACACACAAACACAGAATAAGACCGAGATAGAGTGATCCGCATCTCTGCTCTTAATTAGAATTTCAACCGTCATCTTTTTCATTTGTCAGCAATTTGATATCATTATTTAAACATGTACATCACCAAACTTTAAAAAAGTCAGAAAATATCATACTGCCAATCCAATCCTTTTTTGACCTAATATCCAAAACCTTTGGAGCTAAAATCAGTCTTGGGGCTTTTTAAACTCAGATGAGGACATAATTTGATAAGCTGCTGGTGTAGTGGTACTAAAAATATTGCAGCCCTGTGATTCTTTGGCAGCAAACATGGTCACCAGTTAGTTACCCTCAACTAAGAGCATTTTAAACGTTTTTGCTTTTCTAGGGAAATAGATAAGACTTCATGTGGGGAATTGAGCCCAGAGCAGAACAAATAAGCAAGCATGCACTGAGAAGCTAGGTACTCCAGTCTAAGCAGGAAACAGCAGATTATGAATTACCATTTCCTCTTTTGCAAAATAGTCATGTATCTGAGATAAAACAGCATTCAGCATTTTTGCTTCTTTCATACGCCACAAAAATTAACCATTTTATTAGTCTGGAATAAATAAATAATATATTGTGTAATAGTTTAGGAAAACCCAATAATATTATAAAGCCCAGTGGTTTTCAAGACAAATACCTGGTGCTTGTAACAGCAATTAACAGAGATCTCAATTCACATCAACCTTCCTTTATTCGATTTTAGGGGCAAATATATTGTGGAACACCAGTGTTCCAGAATTTCTGTGGATTAACAGGCTTGTCAGTATCAGATGTGGGTGTGTGTATTTGAATTGAACCCAGTTATTAATAAGATATGCTTAATTGGTAGATTAAATACCCAGGAGGGCAAGTACTGTTACACTCAGAGCCATTTAATTTAATAAAAAAAGTGAGTGTGAATTAATTTGATGTTTATTTCGATACTTAAAAGAAGACAATATACTGTATAACAATGTCTACATACACACAGTTCTGCATTTGCATCTAATTTCTTCTGTTTTAAGTTAATGTAATTTTACTATGTTTATATCGTTAATATAGACCCTGGCATTGGAATGATTTAAAAATGCCCATAGCGTGCCATTAATTATTTAAACAGTGCATGAGTGGTCTTTAAAACTCTCACAGCTCTCTGGTTTCCTGGTAAATACATTTCTCACCGATACACTATACACGGTGCCCTGGAGGAACTTACACATGTTTGCTCAGATAGGATTATTGATATGGGAGAGGAAGGCTATTGTGTGGGACTTCTTTTAGTTGACTTCAACTTCTCTTAAATCAGCTGAGGTATTGAATATCTGTCTGTGTCTGGGTTTTGGTAAAGAGTAGTTTAGGTGTATTGTGGAAGTACATCTAAAGAAAAGACAGACGGGGGTTTCCACTTGTTGTATGTACCAGACCTGTGTCTTGTGTTTTGTGTTACCACAGTATGGCTTTTCACTGACGGTTCAAAAAGATTCATAATACCCAGGCATACAGACCATGTATGTATTATGTATTTATTTTTGCTATGCTTTTCTTTAGATTGTACAGCTTTTGTAGAATAGCAATAGACTTTAGAGCTGTAGAAACACTTTCTCTGCCTTGATGATTCATGTCAACTGCCTAGATTTATAGTCACAGTTCTAGTGAAAGTGGAAAAATAATACTGATCTTCAAAAATCTGTTTTTGATGGTTTGAGCTGTGCTTCTTACTATGGTAGGTTACATTTCATAGGGCTCACGTCTTATGTGCATGTAATGAATTGACACCAGTCAAAACCTTGACCGTGACAGTCTTTAGCCCCTGTGATTGGGGGTGGGTGTAGTGACAGCAACAAGAATGTTATTAACTCTAATTTGCCATGTCTGTGTGGTATATTTTAAGTCAAGAAAAAGTGCTTTAACATGAAGTGCAATGTTTTCTTCATCTATCTGCCTATTCATCCCTGTCTCTCACACTTGCTCTTTCTCTCTCTCTCTCTTTTATCTCTCTCTCTTTCTCTCTCTCTTTCTTTTTCTTTTGGTTTTAAGTATCAAAGGAGGACATAAAGTGGGTAAATTGTGTATAGTTCTGTCTAACCACCCAGCCTTCAGGCACGGATAGGTGGTCCTGCATGTGTGTGTCTTTCCCAGGCTCTCAATACAGACTTGTGTGCCCATTCACAGTGGTGTAGTGGAATGCCAGACTATAAGAGTGCCTCTTTTCTGGACACTTTTATTGTGTTCGTCTGTGTAAAAGCTTCAGGAGTGTCATTCAAGTGCCCCCAGCAAATAAAATATGCTTACATATACCCTACTCTGACAACTAGCAGTTTTTGGGCATTTGCTGTGGATGCATTGGATGTTTGGTATTATTAGCAATCTGATGCTTTTTTTTTATATCTATTTATTAAATGTGAATTAGGAAAATAGTAAATAAAATAATAGTACAGGTTGTATTGTTTATTTAGGTTTTTAATAAAACATAGTAACAAACAATAGGTATTCCTCGTGATGTAGTGTCACTTTGGCTTAAAAGTAACATGTTTCACTGGACACATGCTTCTTGGTGTTTTCAGTGACTCGTCTGTCAGTTTTGCTTCTTTTTGTTGTTTAATAAAACACTTCACTGATGCCTTTGAGGGTGTCCAAGCTAATAAACAATCTGTTCTATACCTGGCACTTCCAAGTTCTATATCCACATCCCAAATGCATTAATTTACTTCCTTAGCTTGCTGGCAAACAAACTCCCAATGACCAATGTAAATAATTTAGTAAGTTTAGTTTGTTTTCAGGCCCTTACCTCAGTTTGGCTAGGCCTACTTAACAAGAAGCAGCCACAATTTGCTGTTGGTTTTTTTTTTTTTTTCTTCTTTAAAATATTAATTTAGTCATATCTAAAACTTTTCTGTATAAATAATTCTGTATAAATTTTCCTCTTAGAAATGGAACTTGTGGCACGATCAAGTGCATACTCCAGTCTCAAACTCATCAGATTAAGCCACATTACACTGTGCCAGATGGGACTATGCCTGTCCTTTTTATCCCAATTTGGTTATATACAATTTCTCAATGGGGCGGCATGGTGGCTTGGTGGGTAGCACTGTCGCCTCACAGCAAGAAGGTACTGGGTTCGATCCCCAGGTGGGGCGGTCCAGATCCTTTCTGTGTGGAGTTTGCACGTTCTCCCCGTGTCTGCGTGGGTTTCCTCCGAGAGCTCCGGTTTCCTCCCATAGTCTAAAATCATGCAAGTGAGGTGAATAACAGTTGTGTTTGACATTAAAACTTGTGAACTGATGAATCTTGTGTACTACAGTTTCTGTCATGAATGTAACCAAATGGTAAAACATGAAGTTAAAATCCTAATAAACAAATAATTTCCCAATGCATTTTGATAATCCCTTCTGCTTGCCCAACTCCCTTGCTTCCTAAGGAAGGCCATAGGATGGCTAGAACACGTCTCCATGGACAAGTGTAAAGTCGTTGGCCGCTTATTCAAAGTAGTTAGCAGTGTATTCTTACATAGAGCTTAAAATATTTTATGCTTTTTTTTTAAATTAGTCAATCATACTTTTGTACTGGGGGGCCTATTGCTCTGCAGTACAACTTACCTGTAACACACTTACCAACACCTAACTTGGGTCACGTTTGTTTGAAGCAGAAAAAGCTCAAAGCATCATATTCTACTGTATCTCTTGAGGTTGTGTTAGAGGTGCCTCTACTGTAGATGGCGTCTTTCTTCTACGCCTTCAGACCTGACCTGTGTGTTAATTGGCTGCTTAGGTTGGAGGGAGGAGATTGACATGTTACAGGATTTGACTACTTGCTCCACCTCCCCTCCTGCTCCCTGTGTGTGCATGTGTGAGTGTCTCCCACTCTGTTCCCTGTTTACATCTATCAGAGGAGAATTACTGTGTGCAACTTGGGTTGGGGTGTGTGTGTGGGCTTACGTGTGAGACAGTTAAGAGCATTTATTCATTAAAAGCTTAGTGCTAATTCTCATGTGATTGCACCTGACTGCTTTCACTGCTGCCTTTAGGTATTCTTCGTCCTCTGTCCTGCCCCCTCTACCTGTATGTTTCTGAGCAGTGAGCGGTGTAACCTGAAGCCTCTAGGGTTAGTCTGTCCACATGTGTGTTTGAGTGAGATGACGTGGGGCTGTGTGTAGAGCACAGACTGATCATCTGTCTTCACTGGTGTATTGCTGCACATGTCGGACTTCGAGAGCTCCACAGATAGGGGCACCTAAGGGGAGAGTAAGCCCCGGAGTGTGCACTGAGGGCAGGATGGCGCTCAACCGTGTGTCCCTGCTATGCCAGGACATCACACGCCTGTGGCTCCAGCTCAAAGTAACAACAGGTAGGGCAAGGACCAAGTTACTTTATAATATGATATAGGATCACTAAGCTACATAGTTATACTTAGCAAGTAATTGTATACATTTCATTGGAAAACAGTTGGGATGTAATCACATTAATGTATTGTTATTTATTATGTGATCTGACTGGATATCAAAATGTGTTTACACTTTATTTTGTAATTTTGTAAATGTCAGACAAAAAACCCTCAAAGCTTAGTATTTACAATTTAAAAGTATGTGAAGACCATACCATGTAAGACCATAAGCTGGGTAAATATCCTATTCCAAAACCATGGGCATTTTTATGTTGTTACCTTTTGTGGCAATAATAGCCTATGTTCTTTGTGTGTTGGAGTATGTCTTTGGGAATTTGTACCCATCTTATAAAAACAGCATTTGTGTGGGCAGTTACTGATGTTGGAAGAGAAGGCCTAGCTTGCAACTAGTGTTCCCATTCAGCCCAAAAGTGTCTAGTGGTGTAGTGGTAGCTCAGGGGTTATGGTCACAGACTAGTGATAGAAAGGTTGCTGGTTCAAGCCCCACCACTATCAAGTTGCCACTTCTGGGCTCCTGAGCAAAGTCATTTACCCTAAATTGCTTGCATTGTATAATATTACAATTGTAAGCTGCTTAGGATAAAAGAGTCTGTTAAATGCCATGAATGTAAATGCATTGCAAAGGTGCATAGTCATACCGGAACAGGAAGAATAGAAGCATTTCTTTTTATTTAAATGTGATATATCTTTACACTTGTTAACAATGAATGTGGCTAAAACACTCCATACAATTATGTATATGAGTATAAACATTGTGGATTCTTATAGCATGAACAGTAAAGGGTATGTATAAATTAAAACAAGGAGTGCACTTTTTAGGCTGGATGACATGATAATACAAAGTTCCTTTGGATAATTGTTATAAATAATTTGCTGTTTTGTTTTTTGTCCTCTTTTATCATGCTGTACAGCTCCTCAAAAGCTTTGTTTGCTTAGATATCTTTGCCCAGAAGTTGTTTACTTTTAAATGTAGTTTTGACTAAGGTCAACACACTCTAACTTTCTCTTTCCCCCAGTTTTTGGGATCGTTGGGTCTGTTGACATTAACATTTGGTAGTCCTCCTACTCTGACCGGTCCAGCATTTGTATTGAGTGAGTTTTTAGTTCCATCAGCCTCTTGGGTTGGCATCATCCAGCCATTCTTGCTTTCTTGTGTGGAGGTTTAGGCTTTAGAGCCAAACTGTCAGTCTAAGTTGTCACCATGGCTACATGGTTCTATTCTAGCTTCATGGCTGCACAACGACACAGTTCCGACTAATGGAGGCCCATTTGCATGCTTTAGCTTAGCAAAGGCTGTGTTTTTTTTTTTTTGTATGCTGTGGGGTGTTTTTCAGTGGATGAAAGTTTATGCTACATATCAATTCTAAAACACTTTTGTGGGCACTGTGTTAAAATCTCTATGCATACACTGTTGGCATCACACATCCTAAACCTGAGCTATTGTTTTTATACTATGGATGACCTCCTAAACACTATTACTATCTGCATGTGATGTGTGAACACTCATGTCGTATTCATTGGGTAAACAACAAATTAGCATTCAGTGGGCGTCTGCTAGATGGACCATAGGGATGCAAATTTTGCCAGTTTCTTTGAACTGATAACAGACTGTAATTCATCGATAACCTACAAGCAAAAAGCATCTCTTAAATATATAAAACGCATCACAGAGTTTTATATCAGCAAGTCTATGTGCTTTATTACTTTTAAAAATAAATGTAGAACAGTATGAGGAACATAATCATTGTGAGCAGAAACAGTTTAACTTTCAGAATGTAGATTTTCAAACAGTCAGTAGCAAACAGTTCATGACAAGCGTTAAGTAATATAGTACCAATTATTGAACAATGCATTTGGTAAATAAAAGCGTTTTCTAATAATGTTAGTGTAGATCTAATGATCAGCTCCATCCTAATACTGGTTCATGATGCAAAATTGCAACATTTTACTTAAATATAAAACAATATACATGCAGTCACACACAACTTTTGTACTTTTTGATACATATTTTTAAATTACACTTGAATAAAAAAAAGTTACTGTTGGAAACTCCAAATGCAGCTGTGCACAAAGCTGTCATACTTGTTCACTACCAGTTGATTGTAGCGTTCTTTTTCAGTACAGACTGTAGCTGCAATTCAACTGGAACTAAGCATCAGTTTTGGAAATTAAATGACATTTTTCACTGACAGCATTAATCAAGCAATAACCAATCAGCTATTAAATATCTTTAGTTTAATATTGTGACGTCATTGGAATTTCATAATGTACCAGCTTCACATCAGCTACGAATTACACAATTTAATGTTGTTGTGACATCATTAGAATGTTAGAATGTAAATTAGGACATATCTTAATAGATTTTGTATGTTGCCTGATGCCAGTTGCAACACTGCGTTTTACTGTTTTAAACACAAGCTGTCCATTTAAAAGATTCTTGTCACCTCAACACACCCATGCAAATGTATTTGGAGTTTGTGGTTGGAATACACACACATGATAATGAATGTGTACCAGTGTTGCTGGATTGTTGTTTGACCAGTATTTCACCAATCTACAGCTACATAAGTTAATCACAATAATTGTCACTATGTGTGTATTATATTAAGTTCATAATGTTTTGTGTTAGCAGACTGTGTGTAAAATTAATCCTGTTCATACAAAGTATAAAGTTTATATTGTATGTAATGTCATGTAGTTTTATGAGCACAGATGGAGCATGCAGATTTCAGATCATTAGAGCCACCAAACCCTTTTGTGTGTTTGTATTTTTCCTCATTCTTACAGCATTACAGATTAATGCTCTGTTTCAAAATCCAGTGATATAATCTCGCTTCAAGGTTTCTCACAAGTGCGACTGCCAACATTTTTTTTGCTAACAGTTGTTTAAGCTGATATGGTGCTAGCCACATTTGTCTCTGACAGCTGCTACTTTTTGGCTATGTACATTCCAAACTCGCTTATGAGATGGATAGGAAACAAATCCAACAGATGCAAGTTTCATACATAGGCAATTACCCTAAAATGTATGGTTGCGATCTAAAGCAAATCAGTGTGATGTTGATTTATTTATTTATTTAGAAAAACACAAAAATAACACAAACCATAATAGCAAGTATGTAGACCCTCTTCTTATTCTAGTTAGAAGTTCTGTCAGCCTAAATGTGTAGTGTCAACTGCACATAAAAATAATGATTTTTGACTGTTTTTATGCCAGATTGTTTAGATGCCAGATTGCATCCAAGGAGAGCATGTTGCTGTACATGCCTCTTTCGACATGTGCACAGCCCTCCTCTTCCGCCTATCAGTGTCCTTACACAGCGTATGAAGACCCACCCACCCACCCACCCACATATAGTCCGGCCCCCACCCTGCAGATACGGTAGCCAATTGGTATCTGCTGCAAGCACTGCCAATTATGCCCGCTAGATGGCACCCAGCCGACCGGTGGCAACACCGAGATTCGAACCGGGGAGTTCAGAAACTCAGTGCTGGTGTGCAAGCGGAATATCGCCACCTGGGCGCGCTTGTATAAAATAACATTTTGATTTAGGATAGCAATATACACACAGTGCATTTTAGCTTTGCTTTTAAAAAACATAGCCAGATTTTATGAATCTGATGTTAACCTTATCCAACACACTTGGGATAAATAACAATGCTGACTTAAGGATAAAGAAAGGCGAATTTGCATCAGACATCAGTGTTTAATCTCACCAAAGCTTGTTCCATATTACATTTTTAAACACACTGCTAATGGTGTATAACGTGTTTTATATAGTAAGCAGTAATTACTATTAATCAAACGACCGTCTTTAAAAAATACACAGGCTACAAATTTGCAGCTTGTGGCTTAACACTAGTACATTACGTGTAGGGAGCAAATCTGTTGTCAGCGCAGCTCTAATGGTCTGTAAGTGGCTCATCTGGCCAAAATCCACCCCATACATGCACAACTATACTGTTCTGTCTTTATTATCAGAACAAGCTGTAACATGAGGTAGCCAAAAGGCACTTTGACATGCCAACGTGTTTAACCCAGACTGCTTGTGAGAACATGAAAAAGAACTGCATTATACAATGTGTATGAGAGATTTAAAAAAAAGCATGGCAGTGTAAAGTGATTTTATAGATACATGCTCCTCATTCCTAACTAAACACCACCCTCAAAACCCCAAAGCATATTAGAGCCATTTCAATGATTAACAGTCAATTTTTCCCCTATGACAATTCTGCTTGTTCTAAAACTTTACATCATTGCAATTAAAGCAATTTCTGAACATTTGACTTAAAAGCAAGGGAATTGGTTTGTACTTGTAGCAGCATTGCTGTGTATTGCGAACAGACATGGATATTTAACTCCCACTTTTCCACCACAAAGCAAAGAATGTCTGAAATATTTGACTTTTTTTCCTTCTAATTTTCCTGATCCATGTCATTGGATATATTAATGCATTAGTAAGACTCATTAGCTGCACTTGCATGTACACAAATTTACAGATACCAGAGATTAAATTATGCTACATGATTGAATAGAGGAGATGGCATTCCTGTTTTTACCATCAGAGAGATGGGCCCAACAGCTCCTGCCTCCTGGCTACAGATGGCTTACAGCAAAGTTGGTGTTTGAACCCACAATCTTTATAGTGTGAATGATCTTCTGTGGTGCTAGTTTTGCCTTGATAACCGCTAATAATCAATTTCAGCAAGTGCTGCCCAGCTTCTAACTTTCATGTGTAATTTTTGCTCATTCCTCTTCCACAAAAGCTTTCAGCTCATTGAGGTTTGATGGCTTCCATGCTGCAACTGCTTTCTTTAAATCCGTATTCCAGTTGACCTTTCCTGTGTTTCTTGATCACAACACATGCCACTTTTGGAACCCGATCTTGACATCCTTGGTTATTAAGTGATCTTATGGTTGCTACCGACACATTTGTCCCAGCTTTTATCAGATTCTGTAAGTCTTTTGCAGTGTTTGAGACCAGGGATGTCTGACCCTGCCACCCTGTATAAAATAAATGTAATAAATTATTTACATACATTTACATTAATGTGGATTTGAGTCACCCACCCCAGAAGGATTGTCTGTACTCATGAGTTTATTGAATGGACTGTAAAGAATTCTGCTTATTCAGCTCAAACTTTCCTCTTCAATCTGTTTGAAACATAGACATGACTAGTGCTCTTTAGTCTATGGCTGTGTAGTCGATGGCACTGACTAAAACCACATACTATCTTACTAAATGCCAAAATGTTACACCCCTGTTTTCACTGCCAGGGTTTAGCAGCTGGAGGAACAGATCTTGTTCAGAGCAAAATGTTGACAGATTTGCTAGCAAATAAGCCCTAGAGCTATGTGTTTTTGACTTCCTGCAGTTTTGTTTGATTATGCCATATAGTAAGCTGGGTAATAATGACATTGTGATAAATTACTATTATAATGCAGTTTCTGGAGGGTTAGGGGCCTTGCTCAAGCCATGATTTAAACCCACAACCCTTTTGACTGATAGCCCAGAGCTCTTCCCACCAGGCTGCATAAGTGTACACACCCTCTTATAATTGGCTATGTGACTGTGTGGCTGCCATCAATTAAAGTGACACTGATTAACCCCATATACATAAAGTTTAGCTCTTCTAGTAGGATTTTCCTGACATTTACTTAGTTTCATTTTACAACAAAATAGTTCACAAAGAGCTCACAAAATATCAAAGGGATCTCATTGTCAAGGTATCAGTTGTTATCAGTGGTTACAATGATAAAATATTTTTTTTTTCTTGGCTCCATGACACTAGCTTAAAAATAGTGATGTTCCAAATGTTCAGAAATGATTACAATTCCGATACCAACGCTGAGATCTTGAGTCTGCTATTAACACAGTTGGCCATGCCTGAGGGAGTGGCATTGACCTAGGTGGGTAAATCAAAAAGCAGCGTAGCATGACTTTGCGCTATGGCTTTCTGCAAGCTGTAAAAAAGAGTTTTAAGGTGCAAGCTCTCTTTTGCACCTTAAAATAACTGCTGCTATATTCTCAAACACTGCATAATTTTTTATTCCTTTATATATAAAAAGTTTTTTTTATAGTTTAAATTTATATATTTTTAAAAAGTTTTTATACTAAGTTTTTATTCTGTTAGTTTAATTTTGTTTTATGTAATACTTATTGATGATTGGAGGATAAACAAAGTAAGAATGTCATTGTACAGTGTAACTGCTGGTTCTTCTGTGCACATGACAATAAAACGCTTGAATCTTGAATCTTGCAAGGTTGTACCTATGGCAGGTAAAAAGTGGTTGGCAACTATGCATATTGGATGGAGTGCATGATGGTCTGTGGCTCTCCTTGCTCATGGCAGTAGTGATGCTATCATGGGAGGTATTACAGTCATGGGAATTGGACATGACTACATTTGGAGAAAACTGGGGAATAAATGTTAATAATTCCTTAACATGTAAACAGATTATTCTTGGTGTTATGATAAAACAATGTAGAACCTGTGTTTTACTGAAAAAGTGGTTTCACTGAAAGCCTGTATTATGTTTCGGTAACCACAGTCTGCCATTTTGGTCTCCAACTGACTGGTGCTTTTAGGGTTAACAGGTTTGTGGAGTGAAATTATTCCATTCCATTAGGTGAAATGGCTTGTTTGCAATTCAAGTATAATTTGCATTTGAACTTTGTCCTGCTTTGCTTGTATTTAATCACACGCACACTTTTGTGACAAGATACTAATGTTTGTTTGCACGTCATGCAGAAATGTCAGAGAATTTAGTCATTTTACCACTAAACATGGCTCTTGCAACTAATAGCAGGTTAGCTAGCAACTGCTTTTATCTCAAAGGCTTTTGCATTGTCTGACTAAAGTCTTGTGATAATAAAAAGAGGAACTTGTCAGTTTCCGTCTGTCATTGACATTCTTAACCTGGACCTTGTCATCTAGTTGTTGTCTTTTTGTGTGATTTGTAGAGGCTTGCCATAATTGGCGATTCTATAGCACAAGCAAAAATCTGTAGTTCTTTGAGACTAATATAGCTCACATTTCATTACATGGGTAGTTTACACCCACAGGATAAATTCAGGCTAAGGCTGTTACAAAGTTTTAACAAAAAGGATGAAATGAGCCTGACAAAGGCCTGATGTGTCCTTAAACAGTTCTCTCACCCTGAACTGTGGACAAGGATGTATGCTGTAAAATATAACCTAGCTGAGCCAGTGTTCCAACAGTTTGGTAAAAACATGTTGCTAATGGTGAGCACTACTACGTACAGAGGATAAAGGATAAATATGCTGATGTCATTTATCTGTTGCCACTTTATGCATTGTACCCTTTAATACCAAGAAAAGCTTTTATTTGGTTAAGCCTACTATTATATTTGAAGCAATTTAAGTGCCCTCAATGGGTTTATTTCATTTTTTTTATTTTCGTTTTATTCAAATGTCATTTTAGCTCTTAATACTTTTTATGTGTATTTAACATTTTATTTATTTCGTTTAGCAGCTTGAAATGCCTGAGTTTGATTAGAAATAAATCTGCCTTTCCTTGCATAAGGAGTTAAAATTGATTTCTTTTTTTACAGCTTGGTCTTGTTCTGTTCTTTTTTGTAACTTTCCTTGTCCTCTTGTCTTTATATCGCCTCATATTAAGTGACAGCAGTTATTTGGATTAAAGAGATGCTGAACTATCCATGCATTGCCATACATGGCATGTTTCCATTATATTGAACCACAAAGGCCTCTTATGCACTGTGGACCAATTCTTGTATTGCAGGGTATCTGTTGCTGGGCTGGGCCAAGTTAGGCTTAAACTAGTTCAACCTGAAGCTCTAGTGGTCAGGCCTTACTTTAATGTATTACACAAGTTACTGTAGCTACATTATTCAGACATGACAAAAGAAGTGGTGTTTTGATTGTTCGACTTTTTTCCCCCCCACACCATGTCTGCAAAATGATGCCTTACATCACAACCATCACAATCAGAAGTCACCAGAGTTTCTTTACTGTAGTGGTTACATCATTACATATATACACCTAGTGAAATGGTCACAGGACCTCTTCATGCCAGTTTCCTATCTCTCTGTAGACTGATGTCTATGTTTTGCTCCACTTATAGCCTTTCCTTTTGCCATCTCATCAAAATCAACATTTCTGGGTGTGCACAGCATTTTTGCCGCAATGCAGGGTAGGATATTACTTGTACACTTGTCTGAAAGCATCTTGCTGTTTTCTTTGCCCATTCTTTACATATTTTTTCCTCTTTGTTTTTTTCTTTGTTAGAAGGAATGCAGCGTCTATTACACAATAATGATGTCCATTCATACAGCCAGCAGTCATCACTAATTATTTTCTATTGTAAATGAGACAACAAAGCTATCAATAATGCTTCAGGATGTCACTGTGTTGACTTTTGTTAAATATTTAGAACAAACGGCAAAACTGATATTTTTAAATGTTTATAAGAGGGTAAAATAGAGCTGTCACGTACATAGGCCTTCAAAGTAGAAACTTTGAACATAAGTTAATTCACAGACTGCTTCATTTTTGGCACAAATTTTGTGCTACTGAAAATAAGAATGCATATGGCGCTAGGCTGGCACAGTGGTAAACATGCTAACACATCAGTGCTGACATCTTGAACCTGCAAGTTTAAGTCTTAGTTTGGCTACCGACAGGCCTTGGCCTATACAGACAACGATTGTCTTATCCATGGGTGCGAATGCTGAAGGGGATTCCTCGTTACTGCTGCAATTACAACCTCTGCTGGCTGGCTGGTGGCGTCTGCACAGAGAGGGTGGATAATGGAGATCAGTGTGTGAGTCTTTGTATGCAATACTAAGCTCTATATGAATCTGCCTAGTGCAGGTAGCAAGAAGCAGTCGGCAACTGCACACGTGTCGAAAAGGGGCATGTTAGTCACGGCTCTTCTTGAACTTGCAGTCAGGAGCAATAGAGAAAGCGGAATGGGATTGGGTAATTGGATACAGCTAGATTGGTTTTCTTTTTAAACTGTATTTAAGTATTTACTGACTTTCTTGTAAAATAAAGTATGCAGACGTATAAAGTAAAAATTCATTTAGTTGCAAATATTTAATCACTTAAGTTCAGTAACCAAAGATTTAAAAAAAAAAAAAAAAGAGATTTGGTTAGCTGGTCTTGAAGTCATTGATCTAGTTTCTATGCATCCACCTAGATCTCTTTTTTGGGGCAGATGGAATAGGCTACAGTGAATTATTAAATTAATTTAATGATTGTATAAAGGGTTTTGTGTTTGTCTTTACTGGTCTGTCTACCAGGTGTGTGTTCAGAGTGGCGTAGGTCTGTTTGCTTTTTGCTTTTGTGTGTCTTTCAAACCTGCACATAGACACTGACCTTAAACAAACACAGACAAGTTGGGAAGCTCTTTTGTTTATCAACATGTCTCCGGTGTAACTTCATTGTGCACATAACCATCACACCCACACAGTTATGCCATCCCACTGCAGCAGCAGCTTGTCAAGCTGCTTACACTAATCTATTTTACTTCCTATGCTGCAAAATCTTATTGTTTTCCTCCTGTCTCACTCTCTGACACTCCTCTTTTCTTCTCACCTCCGTTCCTTTCTGACAATTCATCATATCAAAATTATGATCGTCTATATCACAATGTTTTTTTCCCCTGAATCCACTATGGGTAACTAAGGTACTTTTGTAACACTGATACTCATGATCAAGTGGGAAAGAAATGTCTGACCAGCTGCTTGTTTCCCCTGTTTTGTATATTTAGATTAAATATTAAGGAGGACCAAAATAAAATTGAGAGGGGAAAATATTTTTTGATATATTTTGAAATATTGTTCAGCCCTACACTTCATCCTTTAAATGTATTACAATAATCCTGTTTCTGTTTTGTGACTGGCTATAGTAACAAATGATCACTCTCCACTGTTGATCAATGCAGCACCACATCTTGTTGTTGTGTATGCCAGGGAACACATGGTTCTCCTCCAGCCTGTCGATCTGACCAGTGACCGTATGTGAGGTCAGCTATTTGCATTTAATCAATTAGCACACCAACCTGCTGATTACCCCATTTTTTTTCCAGAATGTTGTCAATCTAGTTAAGTCGTTATTTTATTGGCCTTGTATAATGTTTATACATCACGACATGTATTTTACACTTAATGGTCTGGATCAGTCAAGTCTTTGTTCATATTTGATTGAAGCAAGTTGTTACTTCTGTTTTTAGTAGTTTGCTTGCAGAACTCATGAAACTTATGTAATGATCATGATTAAATGTCTGAATGAATTTTAACAGAATTATGTTATCGGTGTTAAAATGGTCTCTGTCGTTTCCTTTTCAGATGAGATCATGCAGCAGGAGACCAGTCCGCTCTATGCTGCTGACATATGCCCTGATCTCAGGAAACGCTTTGCCTTCCTGTCAGGTGAGACCATTTTTCCTCTTTCCCCTCCCTCTTCTATTAAATCAGAACACTTGGCCATTTTCAACAGTGTTTCATAACTGCTCCTGTTTGCTTATCTATTTTTGGTAGAGGTGATCCTAAAGTGCCACTGTACTCAGATCCAAGCCAGATTTGCTGCTTTCTTTTGTAATGATTGTTATGGTTTGAGTAGATAAGCTTATCATAAATCAGTTTAAATGTGTAAAATAAAGAATAGGAACTCAAACATAGCTCTACATGTATTTCTTGCAAAAAAAAGACCAAGAAATTGATATGGTCTGGGTAAGTTTCTTTTTGAATGGGCTGAGCTCCTAGTTCTAGTGCAGTTAAAGCTTAATCTTGGATATAACCCAAAACTCTTTATACACTCACAAAGTTTAAAGGGCACCAACCAGCATCTGTCATGTCATATAGACTTATATCTACAGGCAGCTGACATATGTCCATATGCAGAGCTGTGGAATGTAAGTTTGATATCTACAGCTTGTCCCAGTTAGGTCCCGGTTCAGGTTGCCAGCCTGCATACAGTAACGACTGAATTATTTAGGGTTTCCACGACACTAAAGACCAAGAGCGGTGCTGTCTGTTCACATGTTAGTCCTATTTCATCAGCACAGTGCAGGTGTCTCACCCACATGTTTCAGAGTTCAAAAGTGAAATCAGTATGTAATTGTGTCTGAGTTTTACTGCTTTTAGAATTAATTTAGATCAATTCATTCAGCATAAATATCTTAAAGCAGAAGAACAGACAGTATAGTACCTGACTAGTGTAGGTAAACCTCATTTCAAGTACTGAACTGGGCTGTTGTCACATCTATTGCATAAAGTCATGTCTTCATTGACTAGCATTGTCAGTTGTATGGGTTACATCGAAGAACTATAACTTTTAAAAAAGTATAAGGTTCTAAAAGTATACATTTCTGTCCATGCTAAACAATTTGCGGAACTAGAAGTCACCAACACGAACGAATTCCAAACTGCTTTTCGAATTAACAATAAAATGAGAACTGTTTATCACAAGCTACAATTAAACTCTTGAACAGTAGAAACTAAAGTGATATATCATGCTTGACCCTCTGCTAGCCCAAAAGACAAGTCTCTGATGGCACAAAATTGCCTCAAGCCAAAAGACTAAAATTATTGTGCCCCCAAACCTGACATGAAAAATGTTGGTCTTACAACACTGGATATATGGTACTGGAAAATACTTACCTCAAAATCTATGGAACTGCATGTTTGTACACCAAAATCAGCCCAACTGCTCTTTAATACTGTGTTATGTTGAAATAAAGGTTGCCATAGTTTCATCTGCAGTTTGTCCAGTTGTAGAGCTTAACGCTTATCCTCTATATACTTAGTGCTCTTGTAATAACTGGTCTGCATTTAGACTCTGTGAACTGCTCTGACTGTGGCCTGTACTTGGGTCATAATCATTTCAGTGATGCTTTTGGTTATTTGAAGAGTGTAGGGGGAGAGTCTGAGACTGACCACTGATCCTGCCTCAATTCTCCACCCTAGAGTACATAAGCATATTTACTACTGGTACTGAAAGTCTGTTATGTAGCTCGTTTCTGTTTTAGCTGTTTTCCTTTTGTTTATTTCCCCCACTTCAGTCTATGCAGCTACAGAGATTTATCCACATTCTGATACTGTGGTAGAGTAGATTAATCACCAGATGTGTGTGGTTTATCTGTGTGTATGGAGGCTAAATAAAGGGGATATTTGACCTTGGGTTTGTCCCTGTAGGTCTTTGCTCTCAGGAGATTGGCCACGAGTCTGTGGTTCTGCCCTATTGATAACAAATAGGATGACAGTGTCCTTTACACCAAGGAAGATGGAATACAAAAGAGCTGAAAGATGATTGGGTGTTGGAAAAGGGGTGGAATAATCTACTAATTTAGTGCTAGTGTACCTCAATAATCCAGAAGTAATTTGCACCAGTTTGGAGCAAAACCTTTATTTAGTGGGATGTGGAATTGCATCATGTGAAATAACATAAATATTTTTAGTATCTGATCTACAGTCAATTCTTAAGTATATAGTATGTACAAACACCACATTCTGTATGTAATGGTGTTTTAAGTCTCAAATGCTAACCCTCCCACCCAAATAATGCTGCTCAAGTAATCAGTGATAGTTTAACCTTGAACATGTATAATGCCTGTTTAGAAATGGAGGCTGTTTGCTATCTCCTTTAATATCGAAGATCTAACCAAGGACTTGATCAGCTGCTCAAAAATATTGTGGCTGGCTTCACATGACTGAGGAAACACATGCTAGCCTTTACTTCCCTAGATTTGTACAGCAGAAAAACTTTTGAACTTCATCACAATCACTGAATTAGGAATACACATATATCAGAGACTACCTAATGGATACAAAGCACCTACATAAACCTTTCCTGCCGTGAATGTAACTCACGAGAGTAAACACAGTATAGACAGACAGACAGACCCTAGATTTGTAGCTCTTATGTGATAGTGGAGACTTTGTTAATTGGTGGAGGTAGTTTTGGTTGCTGCACTAAAATTGTGCGAGTTAAAATGGCTGTGTGTGTGGGTGGGTGTGTGTGTGTATGAGCTAGAGATCAAATAAGCGCTGCAGTGCTTCCTTACAATGTAGTAAATGTCTAGCTTTAGTAATCCCAGTGCACTGCAGCAACCCCCCCCCCCCCTTCCCCCATACACACACACAAGCACACACTCAAATCTGTCTTTACATGCTCAATGCTCACTCTGTGCCCATAACTCAGCCATCAATCCGCATGGAAATATGACGGATGATGTCAATGACTTTATTGAACAAGGCCTTGACGGCATGCGTGCAACCAAAATCATTACTCACAACTGGCTTAGACCTCTGGGTGTATGTGTGTGGAGATTGCACCTCAGTTTATGGGCATTTTGAGTCCCGGTACAATTTCTCAGCCTTACAGTAAGCTGCAAGCACCGATTCATCTTACTGCATGTCCAGTACTGCAATGAAAGAAGGGTACATGTGCCCTCTTGTGGCTGAGCCAACCTTTATAGTACTGGTAGTTCTTAGGGCTGAATAATAAATAACAAAATCAACACTACCTTGGAAATAATCATCTGTTTTTCTGTTTAATATTCCCAGGGGGCAGAGGTGCGAATGGCAGCCCCATCATCGTCTTCCCAGAGTTCCCTACGTTTACTGAGCTGGAGGATCAAGAATTTCACAATGTATTGAGCTACCTGACCAGTGTACCCAGGTGTGTATTCTCAGGTGCATTTACACTGGATTCGTTCCTATTCTATTCTATTCCTTTTCTACCCTACCAACACTCATGGTTTGTTTTATTAACTGATCCAAATCCAAACCAATTAATACCCCATGTTTAAGTCTTTTCCTTTTGTCACTGTATACAATGAAAATAAACTTTTCCACGCTGTATTAGCACATTGTAACTGTCATCAAAGTAAAAATGACACTGATAATTTATTAATGAATCTGATAATTATTTTATTATTTAATTTAATTTACCATTATAAACTTGCATGGGTATAACCAATCACCTTCCAGATTACACCTGACATCAATTAGTTAGTTGGTTTTGATAGAATAAAACCAGCTGTTCTTTGAGAAATTCTAGAATTCTAGAAGTGCATGGTAACACAAAAATGATTACACATGGTATCCCTCTGAGTGCTGTCAAGAGACCGCAATGCATCATCAGGAAGTGGAAAGTGTATGGTACCCTTAACGCTTTGCCAAGATCAAGGCTTCTGTCCAAACTGGGTGACTGAGTCATGAGGATATCATTTAAGGAAGCTACAGAGCGGCCAGTAGCAACTTTGAAGGACTTATAAATCTGTATGGCTGAGATTGGACAGTTTGTTCATGTGATCTCACAAGATTTACACAAAGCTGGCCTTTATGAGAGGGTGGAAAGAAAGAAGCCGGTCCTGAAAAAGTGCCATGCTGTGTCTTGTTTGTGCTTTGCCACAGTATCATGTAATCATGTGGCAACAGGCTTTATGCTCGGATGAGATGTATCTGTGTAAAATGTGTATCATTTATGTATTAAATATTTTTCACAATTTTGGACCCAGATCTTGCCAGCAGATGTCACCGAGGGTTTGTTTTTTCACTGATGCTCAGGCTGAGGTTTTTAAAAGCATTGCATTATTATAGCACTAAATTATTCATGTTTGTAGAAATAAAAAATTTATGATTTCATTAGTGATTGGTCAGTGAAATGACCTTCAGATCATGTGTTACATTTGCATTATAATAAATAATTCTATTTTTGCTCCTGTAAAGAAGAAACACTACAATTAGTGATTTTAAACACATTTATTTAGTCTATGCATATTTAATACTAATTAAATATTCATTGCTTACTGACACACAGACCTAATATTGTATATTATAATTTTATATAAATAAAACTCCCCTCCCCCTTCTCGGCCTGTTACTCTCTCCTACTGTGTTCTCATGGGAGTAGGCACGAGTGAATGAAGGGGAGTGAAGGTGAAACGGGGAAAGGGAGAAAAGGATTTTCTAATTGCCTGGGGTCTGCCAGCTTTAAAATAGGATGCAATTGTGGATTTAATTTGGTGGTACTTAGCTTAATACACTATATGGCCAAAAGTATTTAGACATCTGACCATGAGCTTGTTGGACATCCCATTTCAAAATTAAAATTGGTATTAAAATAGAGTAACCACTGTGTGACCTTTTAGCTGTAACAACCACTCAACTGAGAAGGCTTCTTTCAAAGGTATGTCTGTGGGAACTTGTGCTCATTCAGTCAAAGGAGCTTTTTTATGGATAGGCACTGATGTTGGTCAATGTCTTACTGAGTGTTTGAGTTCATTTCAAAGCTGTTCAGTCGGGGCTCTCTGCAGACCATTTGAGTTTCTTTAAACCAAGCATTTCATGTATTTGTTCCCCTGTGCAGAAAGAAAGGTTTATAGTCACACAGAAATGGTTTTTTCCTAAACTGTTGCTGTAAAGTTGAAAGCATATAAGTTTGAATGGGGAAGCTTATAGAGAGAATGCCATGACAATATGACATGCAGTCCATTTAACACCAAACCGGCTGAAGAGCAATATCACAAATATTAAGACTAATTCAATTCTGCATTTGGTGTTTTTAGCCTGTTTACATTTTTTGGTTAAAAGTGGTTTGACACACAGACACATTCTCCCCAATATACCAGCGCATTAGTAGTTTGGGTTTTTAATGGTAAAAACCTCACTTAAAAAATGTTCTCTCAATTCCTTGTAAGGGGACCATTGGACCACAGCTATGCCAGCAGAGCATCTAAATTGATGTTTTTTAACTTATTTATTTAGGTTTTTCTAAATCTGCCAGTTCTCTACAATGTAACAAAATGTAATGTTTTGCACTACATGTAATGTTGTACACGTATTTAATTGCAGCTACAATTAAATAATTAATAATAAACTATAAATTTAAAAACAAAATAAGACAGTAGTATCTGTAAGAGAAGCTCAGTGTCACTAATTAGTTTTTTTTAAATAGTTTGGTAAGATAAGATCCTTCATGTCTTTGAAATACACTATATACACTAAATACACAATTTCAGTGCTGTTTATAGCCAGCTTTTTTTTAGACACAAAAAGCCATTAGGAAAATGACAGCTGGCCTTGAGAGAGTAGAAGATAGTCAGTAGATACTAGCACCCCCCTTTTTTTAGTGTACCTAATTTTTGGTGATAAAATAGGAAAAAAAAATTTGAAAAATAAAGCAGTTTGTAATTACAACTTCTCAAATGGGGCAAAGCAAACCTGAAAACTTGTGCAGGGCAGTGGGTCTTCAACTGTGGAAATGAGAACCTATTCTAGTATGTCCTATCAGTCATTTATAGAAGTTAATAAAGATTAATCAGTAAGATTTTGTTATGTAGGTGAACATTGTGTCAGTCATGATGTTTGCTGTGCTGTGTGCTTGGGAAGCAGGCGAACTGAAAAACTACATCTCTTCCCTTTTCCTCGATCAAATATTTCTTTCTTTTTTTTCACTTCAGCAGGGCAGTGGAGTGTGTGGAATTGGAGGGGGAGATGCACAAAGGGGGATTTAAATGGAGGGCTAGCTGGGGAAAAGGATAAAGGAATGTGCAGCTTAATAGGACTGAATAATGTATGTATACTGTGTGGGGTTGAGTTTGTGCACAAACGTGTATTATTATTATTTCTATATGGACAGAAGAAATATGACCATCAGCAGATTGTTGCTTTGCTAGGCAGAATCTGCCATTTTTTAAGACCCACTCCCCTGTCCCCCTCTTCCAGCCACATTAGCAATTCAAGAACGCCTGCAGGCTAAACTGCCTGTCATATCTACGCTCTGCTTTGATTGGACACGAGGAAGCACCTGATGCTGCAGGATTGGCTGGTGGATTAAGCGGGGAGGCAGACCAGCCTGCCTTCTTGGTCGCTGCCTACTGTGGCACTGCAGCCATAAACAGAGGGTTTAGAGAGTGAAAAATGGAACTACACACATGCAGATGAAGGAAATACCATTTGTGGAAAATACCAACAGTAGCCTATTTCTATATAAGGATTCCTGGGCTGTAAACCTCGGATTTGGATTGGATTGTGTCTCCTTTACTTGGGTGGTTTTGAAAGAACTGATGATGTAGCCGTGGCAATGCAGCTCACTGCTGTCGATGGAATGAACAGGCGCTCTCCATGGTGATGGATTAAGAGAGCAGTTTAGCATCTCTGCTTTACATCGCTGTAGTTATGATCTAAACGGAGATACCTTCCTGTACGTCTGATGGATATTCTTTTGTATTTACACTGGTGATGGCTCTTCTGACACCTGCACTTTCTTTTGTATTTAATCAGAGATTGGCCTCTCAACTAATTACACATAGCTGTAAACTTGGTTAAAATTAGCTAATTAGCTAAATCCATTTTTGATTCTGGTGCATTAAATCACAGCTTCCCATTTTTTAAACCCTTTTCTCTGGCTGTGCTGAAATCTGGGTTGCTAGAAAACATACTACTAGAAAACTAGAGCTAAATAGGCATGATACCAAACTGTTTCTATATTTGTATTTCTTTATTTGACTTTATTCTAATTGTGTTAATAAGCAAGTGTGACTAAAAATGCTTTATTTTGCTAATTTATAAATAAGTAAATAACTGATTAGGTGTATGTAATGAAAGCCCAGACATTTCTGCAAAAAAAAAAAAAAAAACAACAACAAAAAAAGGTTGTAAGCACTGTAGGTTTACCTCATACCACAAGAACAAAGAATATGTATGTGGGGGAAAACTACATTTAATAAATGTAATAAAATTAATGTTAATTAATCATGTTGCTTCAATAAAAATTAATGGGGTTTATTCAGATCTATTCATATTATACTTGATCAAAAAAGATTATATATATTGTAGTTTCTAGGCTGTGTTGTACATAGTGAATTTGTACTTTTGTTTGAGTTTACATGGATCACGTGACATTGCTTTCATGTTACAGACTTTCCTTTCAGAATTGTAATAATGACCCTAATCATCAGTGTGATCACCATCATCAGTGTAACATCTGTCTCCATCATGAGTGTAAAAAGTCACCGTCATCTGTGCTAAGCATCTCCATCGAGTGTTACAATCACCCCCATAATGTGTGACTACTATCAGCAGTGTAACAATCATCACTATCATGTGTGATAACTATGTTCATCATGAGTATAGCAACCAGCTCCATCATGTGACAACCATCCACATCCAACCATCTGGAAACCATCTCCAACACAAGTGTAGCAACTATCCCCATCATGTTAGTACCATTCCTAAACATGTGATAAACATCTCCATCACAGATGTGACAGCCATCTCCAACATAAGTGTAGCAAGCATCCCCATCATGCAACAACCATCCATATCATGTCTGAAACCCATTTCCAACAAAAGTGTAGCAACTATCCCCATCATGTAACAACCATCCACATCCAACCGTCTAGAAACCATCTCCAACACAAGTGTAGCAACCATCCCCATCATGTTAAAACCATTCCTAAATGAGTGTGATCAACATCTCCATAACACATGTGACAGCCATCTCCATCATAAATGTAGTAACCATTCACGTCATGTAACAACCATCTGTATCGTGTCTGGAAACAATTTCCAACACAAGTATGGCAATCATCGCCATCATGTTAGAACCATTTTTAAAAGAGTGTAACCACCATCCCCATCATGAGTGATTTGACCATTCTCACAAAAGTCATTACTCAACAAAGCATTTTAATGCCATCCTCACTTAAAAACATACATAAATCAAATATTAGACCCTAGTCACTATCAAATGAATTGTACAGTGAATAGACCAACAACAAACTTTGGTCAAGAATATTTTAATTGTAAAACATCTAATTTTACATCAAATATTTTACATGATGCAAGTTTAAAGGACGGATGCATTCTGCCCTTAAAGCATTTAATATTATTTACATTACTACATAGTGCTTTATAAAATGTCATGTGACAACCAGCCACATTTTTCCCTGATCTTTATCTTCTATGCTAAAGAAAAAACTGTCTTATTTTTGCAATGGAAACAATGAAAACAAATTTTGAGTTGGATTTTTAATTGTCATGAAGCCCAGGTAGTTTTACGAAATAGCTTATTTCACAATATTTGTAATTAGAAAATAATGCAGTAGTAGATTTGAGTGTAGGTCTACAATAGGTTCTTTAGGTGTGTAGTAGATACATATGTGGATAAGTATGTGGGGAAACAATCAATAGGTGTGTGTGTGATTTGAGAGACTGTGCTGCCATGGTGACCATACTGCTTTACCTTGTAGCCTCGGCGCATCAGGAGTTGGCTTCATCCTGGTCATCGACCGCAGGCAAGACAGATGGGCAGCAGTAAAGGGAACACTACTGCGCATCGCTGTGAGTGTACTCAATGTTTTTATTCTGTTTGTTTGCATGGCTTTGTTTCTAAGGATATGTAGAATGTGGAATATTAGATGGAACTATAGGGTATTTTCTTCTGTACTGTGAGACAATCTTAATGTGTTGCTAGGATGCATGTTCAAAGCAAAAGTATGTGAACACCCATCCTAATGACTTAACCATTGCTAGCAGATCTGAAAAATTATATTGAATAAATTCAATTCTTTCAACTATGTGGCAACATCTAGGGAAATGCCCTTTCCTGGTCTGGTCACTAAACACCTTTAGTGTGAATTGGAACATCAGTACCTGACCTCAATCAGCACATTTTCTATACACTATCCAAAATCTTGGATGCATGTGGGGGTGTAATAATGTACATCATTTTGGAATTGGATGTCCAACAAGCTCATGGTCAGGTGTCTACTTACTTTTAACTATTTGTAGCATTTCCATGTTATTTGGATTTTTACAGCTCACATTTCCCATGCTACTTTGACAACTTTACCTTTGTTTTGATCTCTGTTTGTGTTTTAAAATAGTTCAGTCTTCATTGTGTTGTAGAGATACGATTAGTGATATGTTTGGGGTAAAACTGAATTACAACACTAAACATTTATTGTTGTATCTTGGTCAATAAGGACAGTAGCAGTAGGCTACTGTGGTTTATCACCAAGTTTAAACAGACTGGTGTAAAACTTTGTGTTCATGTTCTCCAGTCTTTATCAGATAGTCATGTTTAGACCAACAAATGTACTGAGGGCTAGTTTTGTGACCACAGTTTAAACCCAGCCATAGATTAATTATAATAGGGAGACTGAAATCCACATCCCTCATAATGCATCTGGATTTAATTAGTTCTGCAAATGAACTTAGCAAATACTTAAACAAATGAGAACACTCTTAGTGAGTGTAATTTTAAAAGATTGTTTGACCATTTAATTATTCTTTTGACCAGCTATACTTTCATTCACCTCTTCATAATACAAATACCTTAGACCCATATTAAGTGCAAAAAATAAACATAGGTTGTAATGTTTTACCTTATTATGGGATGTGGCTGAAGACGTAGTTAAGTGCTGAGTGAAGTTAATATGAAGGACCATCATTGTAGTGACAGTGGTAATGCTCTCACTGGGGCTGTTGAGCTGTCAACAAGAGTGGAATCCACAGGGGGGTTTATAGGGGCTGTTTGTAAACCTAGGTATGTGTGAGTTGGTCTGGGGGAGAGGGCTTACTGAGCTAATGTGATTAACAGTGTTCACTGGATCAATTTTAAGGAACTCTTAACTGGATTAATGCTTCCTATTTTGACTGATTGAGTCACAAGTATTTTATAGCACTTACAACACCAAATCTGGCTTAGATGTTTAAGTGTAAAATAGTATATTTAATAAGACAGTAAAATACTGAATCGTAGTACAGTGGTTGCCACACAGTAACTTTACTCCTAAGGAACTGGGTTTGGTTCTTCAGTCCTCCAAGCTGAGATTATTTTATAACCGCTTGATTTTGGTTTATTATTGTTTTTCGCTGGCTCAATAAGAGTCAGCTCCCGGAGCCACATTTTTTTTTTGTCAATGGCTGTTAAAATAGCTTCTTAAAAGACTATCTAGCACACCTCTACTATTTAATTATTTAGTTATTTTACATAAGCAGTGAGATTGAATTAAATTGAAGCTACAATTGAGTAAGTACAAAGGGGTGAATACTATTATGCAGAGCCTAATTGAATTATTCAATTACTCCAAGTTGGAGACATCAGCTATTCCATCAAATCTGCAATTCAAATACAATCCAACTGTCAACAAAAGTAAGCTAATTGTACAAAATTAATTTTAACTTGCAGAAACTGGTTCAGCTGTGTTTAAGTAGTGTTAGGCATGGTTTATGCTTCATCAGTATTTTTTTTCTGAAAAGCATCTGAAATTAACTATAAATGCTCCAGATGCTATAAAAGTTTATCAGAACAATATGTGACTTGTGGCTACTTAAAATGTCATTTCACCTAAAACTGCTTTAGTAGCTGTAAATTTTGTTGGAGACTTGATGGAATTACACCATCTCGATATTCTCGGGCAAAATACACTACCTGGTTAATATGTGGACCCCTGACCATGAGCTTGATGGACATACCATTTTAACAGTAGAGGGGGTGGCATGGTGGCTTGGTGGGTAGCACTGTCGCCTCACAGCAAGAAGGTCCTGGTTTCGCTCCTCAGTTGGGGCAAAATACACTCACTACCTGGTTAATATGTGGACCCCAGACCATGAGCTTGGTGGACATACCATTTCAACAGTGGAGTGCCCGCTTTCCCTATGTTGCAGCTATAACAGCATCCACTTTTCTAAAAAGGCTTTCTATGGGATTTTGGTGTTTGTAAATTGTAAATAAAACTGCAATTTCCTCAATAAGCATTTTAAGGTTGGAAAAGAGGGCCTGGCTCACATTTGACATTCTAATTAAACATTCCTACTTGACATTCCATATTCAAATGATTTGGAATGGACTGTTCAACAAGCTCATTCAACATAATGTTGGCCATAGTTTTTATTATTATAATATTTTATTATTATTATTATTTTTACTATTACAAATAAGGAGTAAAAAATACAACGTCAAGTTGCTCACCTTTAAATTCATAAACAGTACTACATTACACGTGCAACCTGAAGTTTGTTCCAGCATAATCATTTAGCATTTAATTTTAAATACACACTGATGTGAAGCTCTCAGCACTGTGGGTTAATGGAGAGCTTCTGGTTTTTCCACACTCTAATTTGTACATTCACCAAATCAAACACACCTGTCCAAATTACCAGGAAATTGTAATCTATGCAAATCCATGCTAATGTATGGTAATTTAACCCAGAAAAAAATGTCCCGTGCTGTGAATAGAATTGACCCCACTATAATAGAATTGGCTTTAGGTTTGTGTTTAATAAGCTTCCCATTTGCTTATGTTCAGGGTAAAATGCTACACTGTACTTTTATTAAAATAGAAGATGGAGTTCAGGAGTGATTTTCCTGCAAGCAAAGCAAAGAAAGGTCAAATTCAATTCAAAATTTGTAGGTAATAGATGTTTTACTCAGGGTTTACTCTACATCTCTAAGGTAAAGTATTTCACCATATACATACTAAAAATCAGGTGAATGTTCTGGTGTGCTTTGGAGTAATAAATGTGGATGCTGTCAGTAGCAGAAGTTGGTATTAAAATTGTGGTAAAGTAAACAGGAGAGTAGTTGTTTTATAGTTTTATAAGCAAAGGTTATAGGTCATGCTTGCAGTACTAGGGATTGTAGTGAACTAGGAGTACATACCTGAATGTTTGTTAGTTTAAAGGAGCAATACCTCGAAGTTCAATGGCATTGTAGAACGTTCTACACCGCCAAATTAATGATTCAAGTTCCTCTGGGTATATTTTTGATCCAGCTTATTTTTAGAAAACCCACAACAAATCTATGGAAAAATTCATAGAAAAAAACAGAATTCATTGAAATCCCAAGACTGCTATAACATCTGCTCCTCCTCCTTCCGCCTCCAGCCACAGTCACTCGATCACTGTCGCCTTTAAAGTGAATAATAAGCATCTCATAATAGCTGCCTCCAGCCCATCAGGCTCAGTACATGTTGAGGGTGAATAGGGTGTAAACACATGTATAGGTGGGTGAAGCCAACCATTGGAGCTAGCCGAGTTTTATTTAACAATGCGAGTTGAACAGGTCACAGGTAGCTTCCTAGGATCAAAGGTGAGAGGGGAAAGGTTATGTTATGAACAGAAGGTTATTTGGTTAAATTCCCCAGGCAATTTAGCAGAAAATAAATGAGTTTATTCTGAGGTTAATACGATTAATGTAATAATCCAGCACTGTTCAGCTTGATCTCTGGAGACCAAATCTGAAGAGTATGATAAATTATTATTAACTGTCATTTTAATATGAATATGTATATTAAAAAAAGAAACTAGTAAAAACTGAATTTTTTTTATTCTTACATTTTAGACAAAAAAGATAGCAAATAAGGTTTATAAGGGAAAACAAAAGGAGATCAGTACAAGTAAAGAATAGAACAAAAATACAAGGTTGAGTGTTATGTGAACCTTTTCTATTAATTAAACATTTTAATGGTTTAGGAACTGAGGATGCTTGTTACAGTGGAAATCTGTACCATTCTTGCTTGATACATACAGAAACATGTCTCTGGATTCCCTGAATCTTTCCACAAGATGATGTACAGTAGATGGCAAAAGGCCTAAAATATTTTTTAGTCTATTCCATTGAGAAATGACAGTTGACGATTCTCTTTGCTTGCAAGCCTGAGCCTTTGCTTGATCCTCCTTCAGAAATTCTTTTTATTTTATTTTATAAAATGTCCCAACTTTTCTGGAAATGGGGTTTTAAATGTTTTGTTTTAATTGTTAAAAATATATTATTAGAATTTTGAGTACAGAATGTGTCTATATGTTCTGTACATTTAAGAGAATGATTGTTCTTTATGTACAGAATTTGACATAAAATATTAAATGTGCCAAAAATGTGTTGAATTCAGCGAATAAACTGCAATTGCTCAATAAATAGAAGTTTGTTCCCCTTAGTGGATGTATTATACCCAAGTCTAATTTAGGGGAATATTTGAGTAAAAGGGTTATGCAGTGGAATTGTATTAGCTGTGTGTATGGTTGTGGGTTTATGCTGGCATGTTAATTGAATTTGGGGGTCTTGTGTGTCCCAATACTGATTAGAGTGGTGGTGTATCAGTGTGATGGCAGTTGCTCCCTGGAGACCGACCCCCCCCCACCAATACACACAAACATGCGCGCACACACGCACACACACACACTCGCACATCTCTAAAGACACTCATGCTTTGCTATCTCTTTGTCATGCATCAAGTCACTTTCATTGTCATGTACCATCCATCTCACCGTTTCATTTTAGTCTCTCAGGTATGGAGTTATGAGAGGGGGCCTGAGTGGGAAAGCTTGTGAGAGAGATTAGGTATAGGATTTAAGATGAGACTCTGGGCAGCCGCTGGCTTAGACCAGACATATCACTCACCCACTCTACACATAAAAACACACAACATAAGAGATTGTCTTTGTACTCATTCAGCCAGAACTGGAATGTGTGTTCTGTAAAGGTTTACCATTTAGCACCATTAAATGGACATTGTGTGTATATCTTATAGTTCTCTGTTCCATTAAGAGCAACAAACAAAGGCTATTTTCAAATCACAGCCTTGGCCTCAGTCTCCTGAGATCTGTGTTACACTGGGGTTCAGTAAATTATAAACCTTCAAATGCCATGTCCAGCTGTAAACACACAATAAAGGCCAGCGTTGTTCTGAGAGCACGTGTCAATTCATATTACCTCAAATAATAGAGTCTGTCCCTTTCTCTACCACTGCTTTATACAGAGGCGACATGTGCGGCTTGACAGGTTTTCCTGCCTTGTTCAGGGCAAGTCTGGCCAACTGGCTCAAATGAAACATGTTATTGTCATGGTAATCAAAGGTCAGGGGTCAGAGACTGCCTTCATCATAAAGTGGTTAAATTATTTTTAACATAAAATAGAGGGCTTTTAATGCATAACTAATGCCAGCAAATGTACATTACAAGATAATATACAAGAATACAAGAAAACATATAGGTAAGAGATAAAATATTTAATGAAAATAAATTTGTGATGAACCACCATAACAGAAAAGAAATAAAATAAGAACATGCACTTGAGGGATGACAAACAAAAAATAGTGTGAACAAAATTTGAACAAAAAAGCATTTTTAAGAACTACAAGGTGAAAGCCACATGAACAACGATTGGCCTGTTGTTCAGATATGGGTGGAATTAAGCCGGATAGGGTCTCTCTGTCATAACTAATGGTGTGTCTCTCCGTACACAGTGCTGAGCTGCACTGCACTCATCAAAGTGTAGGTGATAAGATGCATACGGCATGCTGCCCACGTGTCGGAGGGGGGCGTGGGTTAGCTTCGTTCTCCTCAATCAGAGCAGGGATCAGCATTGGTGGAGAGGAAGCATGACGCAATTGGGCAATTGGACGCACTAAAAGGGAGAAAAAGGGGAGAAAATGCATAAAGAAAAAAATAAGAAAAAAACTAGAAGGGAAAACAATTTGAAAAAGGAAAAGATCATAAGGAAAAACAGCAGCAGTTTAAATAGGACAAAAAAGATCAAAGACGAAGATGAAATTATAAAAACAATCGTAATTGCAATTTAAAAGGAAAAAGAAATGAAGTAAATTAAAACGATATAAAAATGACTAACATAACAAAGAAAGTACATGGAAAGGAGGACAAAAAAAAAGAAAAAAGACTTTTACATTTAATTTATTCCCTGGTTTTGTTTTCTATCTTGGGCAATAAAAATGAAACAAAGAAAAAGAGAAGAAATAAAACAAGGACAAAGCCAGACAACACAATAGAACTATATTAATAGCTCAGCAGAAAAAGCCACTCTTCACCCTTCCCCCTGTGCTGAGTGTTGTACTTATTTGAGGTTAATTACTGTCCTCATTACCTTGCCGGCGTCCACTCCATGATGATGAATTTGCATGGTAATTAAGCTTGTTAGCCCTCGTTAGAAAAAGCCATGTTTGAATGGCTTAACAAAAGTAAAAACGAACAATAACCAGGCCCCTGATTTGTCTCATATCAGATAGCTGGAGCCCGTTCAGCACGGCAGACTGTGCGGAGCGTGCCAGGACTGGCTGATAGGGTGGGGGGTGACACAGAATTAGCTATGTGTGTATCAACACATTTTCCACAGCACCCATCCCTAAGCAGTGTTTACCATCAAATAACAGATGTAGAACTGATCTGAATTAACACTGTTCCTGGATCAGTATAACATTTGACCAGTACATTAACACTAGGCATGTAGCATTAAGCCAACATGGTGGTCCAGTTTTCTCAGACACTACGCCTTTCACATTCATCGTTAAGCAGGTTGCCGCTCGTGCTTATTGATTCGTTGATAAATATTTAAGGAGACATCTTGCCTCACGGGGGGAACTTTAATGAACAGTGGATGAGCACAGGGAATCTGAATGGGAATGAATGCATGATCACATGAATTCTCACCTTTATATACACACATGCACTGGCAAGGTGGAGCGAGAGCAGAGTGAGACCATTGTGACTTGGTCCAGCCCTAAAGCAATTAAATGACTGTTGGCATGGCAACTGAAAGAATCAAGGGATTACCAGACAAGAACACAGACTATTGTATGACGTCTGTGTGTGTGTGTTTTTTTCTTATTATTTATTTTTATTAATTTCTTTACATTATTACACAAAATGATAAAGAAATACCTCAGAAAACCAAATGATGTATTTTACTGAAGGACAGTAAACATTTTTGTTATTATTAGTACTAACATTGATTGAGGTTTAAGATTCCAGGATCATTGTTCTATTAGTATAATTGTTTTTTTAATGTTTTTTATTTATTTAGTTTTTATAAGCCTTTTTAAGCTCCTCTTGTTTTCCCACATGCTAACTGTAGACCCATACATTTTTTTCTAGTTTTGTGCTATCCAAACAAAATAAAGGTTTAAGTTCATAATTCTTCTTATTTAATTTCAGTGGTGTGATGGAAACATAAATGTGGATGTATTATCGCTGTTATTTATCGTCAATGTAAAATGTATGGAACATAATAATGTAATGTATTGGGTTTCTTTGTTTAACAGGGCTCTTTCCCAGGAAACCTGCAGCTGGTATTGGTGTTGCGGCCCACCACCCTGTTACAGCGCACACTTTCCGACTTCTTATTTAGGTTCAACAAAGATGAGTTTAAAATGAAGGTGCCGGTGAGTGAACCATCACTCTCTCTCACACTCAATTAAGGAAAAGGAAATATTTTCTTAATACAGAACACAGAACCACAGCTGTGGAATTATATTGTTCTTATATAAAAAAATCTGACCTGTTTTTTGTGAATCAGTCACTTTGGCATCATGCAAAAACTGAAAACTGAGAAAACTATACAAATATCTACACACATTAAATATCTGGCCTACATATCAGTGTTGTGTAGATTTCGTTGTGATCAGGGTAGCTGTGGGTCCAGTGCCATCTCGAAACCCTAAGAGCATGGAATACTCCCAGGACCGTGTAAATTAATTTCCCATCTCTGATGGTTTCTACATGTTACTCTAAATAATTTCTGGTCATAAAACAAAACATATTACACAAAGCAAACTTACTGATTACTGATTTACTGAAGACTTACTGAACTGCATAACAGATTTTTTTTTTTTTTAATTAAAAAAATTTATTAGTATAAGAGACAAATCAATCTAACCTCAGTGTCAACATTGTAAAAAGTAATAGCTCCTTCACATTAATAACTGGTTGTACCATCTGCAATTAGATGCTCATATTAATCAGACAGACTGCTAGGTTTTGGGACATTACCTGCTTTTTAAATGTTATAGACACTGTTAAAAATTGCTGATCCTGTACTGTCCAAAAAAACGGAATGCATCATTATTTTGCCAGACATTGTTCTTGGTTGTTATATCTAAATTTATTTGAAAATTTGAAAATAGTTTCTAAGGATTTGTTTTGATCTGTTTTTAAGTAATCAAGGTTTATGAGTAGTAATACAGTAAAATTACAAAGAAACAGTTTTAGATAAGATTTAGAAATTTTACTGTGCCTTTAATACTCATTTTTTTGCTCAACCCACAAATTCATTATTCATTCTATATTACTGACTTACACACACACACACACACACACACACACACACACACACACACACACACACACACACACACTCCTAGTGGTTCAGCGTGCTTTATTACTACACTAATTACATATCTAATATCTGGGGCTTTTCCCTAGAGCATGCTGTATAGTGAAGGGTGTAAAACGTGTGTTGCAGGTCATCATGCTTAGTTCAGTGACTGAGCTGCACAGCTACATAGATCGTTCCCAACTCACCCAGGAACTAGGGGGCACTCAGGAGTACTGCCACGAGAAGTGGCTCTCACACCGCACAGTGAGTAAAGGCTAAATGGACATATGTGATTAACATGGACAAGCATGCCAACATTAGTCAGAATAATTGTCAGAAAAAATATTTGTTTTGGTTAATAATATCTTTTTTTATTCATGAAAAAGTCATTCATAATGTACCAGCACACTTTCCCTCAAAGGCATGATTCTTCTATGAATTTAGGTGATTTTGAAATTTTCTCTTTTTTAATGTACAATATACAGTATAAGATAAGTTTCAGAAACTGACTTCCAAAAACTTTTCCTCCGCACTAATCTGTAGAGGAAACTGCAAACTGCACCATGCATATTTTTATTTAATAAATTTTTTGGAAAAATGTTTCCAAATGTTCATTTAATAAATACTTCTGGAAAATATGTATTTTTGTAATCCTGTCATTTGTGATTAGAAGGTGAATAGCGATTTATTGGTGACAGCTATTTATTTTACCTAGTGTATTTGTTTTTAAAACAAATTTTGAAACCTGAAGACACACTGATGCATCAGTTACAAGTGTGTTTTGTGTCTAGACCTTTAGGTATCAGGTGATATTTTCAATTGCAATATTACTTTAATTACACAGATGTTAAGATCCTATTGATCCTGTAGTCGTGCTGGTTTAACTGCTCAGGTTAATCTCATGGTTTGGTGCCTGTGGACTGTGGATTATGTAGTATTGGTTATTTGATCTTACAGCTTCATTACTCCTGTGTGCACTATAACGTCCTGCTTTTAGCACTGTGCTGTTTAGTACACTCAAAGGCCTTGTTAAGTACTTGGCGGCTGGTTTAAATTCCCTCTTACTTACTGTTCATAGTTTTATATTTCATTGCACTTACCAGTAAATTTGGACTTACATTTCTAGGCTATAGAAGGCTTCGCCCTGATGGTGAAGAAGACAGCTCAGACTCTGCAGGCATTTGGGACAGAGCTGGCAGAGACTGAGCTGCCCAATGACATAGAGTCCACATCCACCCTGCTGAGCACCCACACAGAAAAGAAAGAAAACATGAAGGTGAGTAAAAGAAGATGCAAAGCGCAACTCATGGTACAGAACTGGACTACAGACGACCAGAAAACACAGCTGGTTTAACATGCATTTATTTTTGCTTACTTTTTTCTTGCTTTCTATTTTCTTTATTTTTTTTTGTATTTGTTCTTTTTGTATTTCATGTCATTTCATCTCATGCGTTTGTTTCCTTTTTCACATTTTTATATTTACAAATTACATAGATATTTTTGCTTTTTCTCTCTTTATATGTTTCCTTGTTCATTTTCCCTTTGCTTCTGTTTTTACAGGAGGATCTGAAAATAGCTTTAAGTCAAGGAGGGCGTTTATTAGAGAGCATTAACGAGCCACTGGTTGCAGATCCAGACTACAGCATGAACCATGATGAGCTGGAAAACCTGGCTACTGTACAGAGGTATATGAGACACATGTATATGTATGTAAATAAGTTTTGCAACTGCTCTTGTTCTGTAGTTGAATAAATGAAATATTGTCAAAATATAATGAATTTGAGTTATTTTATAAGTTTATAGTAGGCGTTCTGTGTATATGAAAAGAAGCATACATAAATAAAGATTACAATAGTTTTTACTGTGTATTTTTGCATGGCTTAATATGGAATATGTATGTGCATGTGTAAGCATTTGTATTTGTTCATAGTGTAATAAATAATTCACCTCTTGTTCGTCTCCAATTCAATCATCCATACTGTCCCCTTTCTAATTCTCTTGCTTGTTTGCTTGACCTCTAGGTTACTGGAGCAGTTGGATGAGACAGAAACAGCGTTTGATGATTTCTGGGAGAGACATCAGACCAAGCTGGAGCAGTGTCTTCAGCTCCGCTATTTTGAACACAACTTTAGGGAGGTACAGAAACCCTATCTGTCTGCTTTACATTGCATGAGAAGGTTTAGTATGGTTGCACTAGCACTTGGTTTTTATACTTTAATAGATAATTTAGTGTGTTGGATCTGTTTTAGGTCAGAGCACATTTGGATCAGGTTGCTGACAGACTGTCTAGCTTCTCAGAAGTGGGTATAAGCCCTGCTCATGGTGAACACATCCTGAAAGAGCTGACTAGTCATGAAGAAAAAACATGTGTAAGTATAAATAAAATTCTTATGGATTCACTTGGGTCTTTAAGATATGTCCAATTCTTTTTTTAAATTATTTTATTAATTAATTCTTTTAATTAAATTAATAAGGACATGTCTTTCATTGCCCTGCAATGTATTGCTGCCTTGCCCAGGGTGTTCCTGCCTTACACCCAGTGTGTCCTGGTAAAACCATACCAAATGCAACCTTGACCATGTTAAAGCAATTTATAAAAAAGGCTATCATTTAGGCCATTTCAATTGTCAGGTGGTGCAACCACCCCTACCATAGATGCCAGTCATTCCAAACATTCAAAACTGGCAATGAAAAGGTTATTCTGGAAGACTTCAGGACATTTAGCTTGTGTTATTGATATATGGTTGAGCTGTCTTTTTTAGCTTGTTTAATAGGTATTTTTTTGCTCAATTTAATGCTCTCAAATGTAATATTCTCAAATCAATGTCTACAAAAGTCAACATAAATTCTGATGCAGATTCAGGCAGGACAACTGGCAAAAATAGCCTTCCTTTTCTTAAAATCATACTAAAGTCCTGAGTATTGCATCAAGTTAATAGAAATTCCACAAATATTATACATTATTCTTATTCTTATTAGTATAAACATTATACTACGTTTTCAGTATTAAATAACTATGAAATGTTATATTATGCATCCTGTGGGTTGCACCACCTGACATTCATAGGATATCTATTGTTATAAAAATAAAAGCAAATGGCTATAAAATTGCTAAATACTAACAATAATCAAATTGCATATAAATTTATAAAGACCATCATTTCATGTGGTATTATCAAATCATTTTATTTTCCTGAATGAATTTGAAGAATGGAGGCACCACCACCAAACACACCTTAAAAGCTCATACATCATGTTGACAGCATTTAGTGTGTGCCATGTGTTAGAGAAAGATACCCTATCCATGTGGTACTTAAGGATATGTGTGATGCCAGATATCTATGAGACACACAGATGGTATACGTTAACTAATACAACAGTAACCTGTATTTGTAAATAGAATAAAATACAATGAAATAGAACAGAATGCCTTTGTCATATACACATATCCCAGTTTGTTTAAAAGCTGGGATCAGAGCGCAGGTTTAGCCATTGTATGGTGTCCCTGGGATAAGGACCTTGCACAAGGACCCAACAGTGGCTGTGTGGAAGAACTGGGATTCAAACCCATACTCTTTTGATTGATGGCTCAAAACTCAACCTACTTGGCTACCACTGTCCATCTGTCCATATATTTGTTTGTTTAAGGCATAGTATGTGTCCTAACTGCCCAAAGCCATCCATTTTTGCTTAGCTGTTACTCTCATTCACCCCTTATCTCCAGACTGAGACAACATATAGTAAAGGTAGAAATCAGAACAGTAAGAGGTTAACGACAGAGATGTTGATCATTGAGGTAAGCTCAGGAGCTGATGAGCCAAACCCAGCTTTGCTAAACTGCAGGGGTGCTATTAATTTTTTACTGAATGACAGAATGATTTTGTGTGTTTGTAGCAATTCAGCTGCAGCCCGGCTTAATGCTGCAGAGGCATGGGGGAGGGGGAAAATCCTTGCATCACTGCACTGCAGGATATTTCACACACTGCAAAAATGGGGTGATGCATATTCTTTGCCCTCAAGCCCACATGCTGCATAAGAACATCATTATAAATAAATAATTATTCTGTAGTGTGTGTGAGGTTTAGGTGTGACTATGTGCATAAACCCATTGTAGGGTAGAGAATAAAAACCAGCTGTGTAGCCTCAGTGGTGAAATACCCACAGTATATAACCATGGGCTAGACTGTAATGATAGATGGAATTGTAAACATGTACTAAAAACCAGTAAGACACCCAGCAAGCCAACCAAGCCATTTAATAGTTTCATTAGTTTCAAAGTGTGATTAAATATTATAGGAATCTTTAAAGATTATGCACTTCAGTTAACTATGGATGTTATTAACTGAACTTAATTTAAAAGAAATGAACAGATATTGATGTAGCTGCATTGTTTGCTTTGTCTCTATACATGATACTGATCCCTGTGTGAACCCACCTTGTGCAGGAGAAAAAAGCAGTTGGCAACAGAGCATATCAGCAAAAATGCATAAATACTTAAAAACACAGTATATGTAATAAGTCTTTCATAACAAATGTGTAAAAGTGTGCAACACCATAAAAACCTTTAAGGCTCCTAGGTGTAAAGGTAACCTGGTAATCTGGTGGGATTGAGAGGGAAAATTGCTTGTCATTTTTTATTGTTACAAATGCTTTATTTGATTCTCTCTTACTTAATTTTGGCTGTGGCTCAGAGGGCAGCACTGTCGCCTCACAGCAAGAAGGTTCTGGATTTGATCCCCAGGTGGGGTGGTCTGGGTCCTTTTTGTTTTCCCACAGTCCAAACACATGCAAGTAAGGTTAACTGGAGATACAAATTTGTCCATGACTGTGTTTGATGTTACACTTGTGAACTGATGAATCTTGTCTAACCAGTAACTACCGTTTCTGTCATGAATGTAACCAAAGTGTGTAAAACATGACGTTAAAATTCTTATAAATAAATAAATGTACTAAAGTTTTCTCAATCTCTGACTGTGTAGGATGTGCTGGACAGGGCTTTGGCTCTGGCTGCTGAAGGAGACACACTGATTGAGAATTCCCACTATGCTGTGGACTCCATCATGCCCAAATGTTTAGAGCTCAGACATGTATGTGAGGAGGTGGGAGCTGTCCTGAAGGCCAAAAAGACCCACCTGCTTAAAGCCATGGAACTCCACTCCAGCCTTGAAAAGGTAGAGTTCTTCACTAATAACAACTACTATCATACATTAAGTAAAGGATTTTTTTGTCATGTTTTATTTTGAGACTGGTCAAAGAGGTGTAAATAGAAAGTGTTTTCACCTCATTTTATCTCTCCACTTTGTCTCTCTTTGGATACAAGCACACTATTTTTTTTACTTTATTTTACTTTTTCACTCTTTTTTTTTTCCCTTTACTGATTAATATTCACTAAGCAAACCTCTGTGTGTAAATAGGTGAATCCTAGCCATGTTTTTTTTTTTTTTTTTTTTTTTTTTTTTTTTTTTTTTGTCAGGCCCTTTACAGTATTCCAAAAAGCCCAGTTATCAGTTATACATCAGTTATAAATGTTAAATACTGGCTGTTGTATGCATTATTTTTATATTCACATTATAACTATAGTATTTGTTTTTGTTAATTGATTTCGTAAATTTTTAATTTAATCTTTAATCTTTTAATCTATATCTCTCCCCTTTCCATCAGACCACCAAATGGTGCGATGAAGGAATTTATCTTCTAGCGTCTCAACCTGTTGACAAGTGCCAGTCACAAGACGGAGCTGAGGCAGCGTTGCAGGAGATTGAGCGCTACTTGGATACAGGCAATCTGCACATGCTAACAGACTTAAATAGCATCTGGAGAGATTATGAGTCTGTCCTCACTGCAGACTTTAGAGTAAGCCTAATTCAAACACCTGCTGAAAATGCCAAAGACTATGTCAGAAAGCTTTGAATATAAACATGCTCAAAAAGTTCTAAATAACCTTGTGTTTATTTTTAGCCATTAAGAGAGTATTTATGTAGTGTTGTGCAATTGATAATACTCCTGTTTGCCATCATAATTGTTCATTATTTAAAAAAAAAATACAATTCCAAAAATAATGGTAAAAATATGCCAACTTTCATTTCTTATTGTGTTTTTATGCTAAAGGAGCAGGTGGAGCGGGTCTTTCAGAAGCAGCTGTCAATGCAGGACATGTTTGAGAAAAGGAGAGTTAGCCTGAAGAAGCTAGCAGCCAAGCAGACACGGCCTGTCCAACCGGTTGCCCCTCGACCCGAGGCCATCAAATCACACGTGTCTTCTCCTGGTGTGTGTCTCTTAATTTTCTGTGCTGTTAATTACCTGTATCTTCAGGAACACATTTACGTTGATGGATGAATTTTGTCTTGAGGGTAAATGGAAAATACATCCATTCTAATCAATGTTGTTGAACAGAAAGCTGATTGATCTGAACCCTGTTGAGAAAGATCCTTATAATTGAGAGCTAGCAAATAACTGCAATGCAGTGATCTACCGTATATGTCCCTTCAATGTCATACAAGCACCCCTTCACATGATCTAACCTGAAGCTAGCCAGAGGTAAAAAGAAACCTGACAAACCTTTGCTACCATCTAGTGGGTTGTAAAACTACAAGGAATTGTGTGAGTGCGTATAGTTTGGGGAACCATGTTCACTTACACACACATACTTAAGATAATAACCAAATTGGCATAAGCACTTATTTGGCTTAATTATGGAAATTCAATTTTAAATTTAAGTTAAATTAATATAATAACAAAAAGTTACCATAGTTGGAATCTAGGAGCTAACATTTGGGCATGTCCTTTGAGGGGAATGAAAGTCTTTTCTGTCTCCCCTATTAATCAAAGTGACACTAGCCAATTCCAGCTTTCTGTTCCAGCTCATGTGTTCAGTCAGTGCTCTCTTCATAATCAGTTTATCTGCCCAATAATTTTGCACTAGCTGCATTATTTTGTTATACTTCAAATCACATTCTTTCAATTGCTTATTAATACTTATTTGTTTGTATTAATTAGTCCACAAGGAGATTTCATTGTCAACAGAAATCATCAACAACAGAAAGGTAAGCATGTAGTTAAGCATTACAGTTTTGTTCACTAGCTATTTATTAAGCATTATAGAAAGTAATGTATTTTTGTGGCATTTGCATGTGTTAACAGGGTAGTACGATCTTGCAGAATGGCAAACAGACCTATCTCTCAGAAGAGGAGGAAAGCCTCGCTGTACTCAGACGGTCAGTTAAGGCCATACATGTTCCCCTCTAGTGTGTGTAAGCATTTGACTTTAACTGACTGACTTCCTAAACACAGCTGATGAATGGTTAGATAAATGGGTGGATTTTGTTCTGTTGATTTATAGGCATGTAATGAACGAGTTGTTGGAGACGGAAAGAGCGTATGTAGAAGAGCTGCTGTGTGTACTTCAGGTAAGTACCACTCTCAGTAAATCAGGCAGAATAGTATACATAAACAACAACAATATGTAACACACACAGTTGGGATCTGTTTTTGCTTTTGTTTCATACTTTAACATTCAATAGCAGCACAAATGAGTAAAACTATGGTTTAGGCCTCAACAATTTAACAAATACTAGAACAATGAGCTTCATGGATATTTTCAGGAATTTAATCAATAGAATTGGATTCTTTGACACATTTTGTTGTTAAACTATTTTGCACATTTTGGATGTACAGAACCTGGAAAGTAGCAGTTTTTAAATAACAGAGTCATTTACAGAGCTACATATGCTGATTAACCTATTAGGGGTCCCTAAATTAATTTTTGAGCACAATTTTCTTTTCTGGAAAATTTGCTTTTAATTATACGTATACAGTATATAATGCCATTTCTAAATAAGTTTAAATAAAGTACCCATTTTAAAAGTACACTGTACACATCTCCAAACATGAGCGGATGATTAAAAGAAACCATTTATACAATTTGTAGGCAATACATAGATTGATTTAGTTTATTTTCTGGTTTGGCCAAAAATTGAAATATATCTTATTAATTTTTATAATTACAAATAAATGCTCCAAAGTTGTAGTAGTTTAATTGGTGCCTTAGGTAGAGGCATCTACTGTCTAAATTATCATTGGGAAACACAATCAGTTCCCTCCCTTTTCCTGATCAGTACTTTCCTCTATACTTATCTTGCACTTTTGTCCTTGTATAAATTACCTGACTAATGCAAGAGATATTCTGATGCCCAAAAAGGCACTTCATGCATGTTATCTGGAAAATGTAGCATGGTTTGACCGAAACCGTCTCTTCTGTAGTTCTTTTAAAACACTGCTTTATTCCTAGAGCCCTATTTTAAAGCATTTGTAGGTTACTATAACTTGTACTCATTTTACAGTGATGTCTGTGTTCCAGGGTTATGCAGATGAGATGGACAACCCAAACATGGCTCACCTCATCCCTGTCTCACTCCACAACAAAAAAGAAATTCTGTTTGGCAACATGGACGAAATCTACCAGTTTCACAACACGTACGTAGTGACCTAGTCTAGCTTAGCATGCTAACTAACCTGCAATTCAGGATTTTAAACATTTTACTACATAAACAGTTATGTTTGGGAGCTTGTATTCATTTGTCTTCAGGTTTCTTGCTTGTAGAGCAATTTATTATTTTTACATTCATGCTGGTTTTTGTTGTAGAACTTTCCTCAGAGAACTGGAGGCTTACATGGACTGCCCTGAGCTTGTAGGCCGATGCTTTTTAGAAAGAGTGAGTGCATTGTTTTATATTTTTCCTATAACATTTAAGCACATACGAACCATGGACAAAACTTTATTAGACAAAATCAAACTTCTTTGCCACACTGTTCAGTTGTTAGGTTTTGGTGTTGCTGTCTCATGGCATTGGCTCATAAGTTTGGAAACAGTGGCTGATTGTATTGCTGAATGGCCGGCCAGGTTCTTAGCTGAAAAACTTAAACTTCCCTCTAATTTGTTGTCCAGCTTTGTTTATCTGTAAGGAACAGTACATGTTTACCATAGTTAAGCTATTGATTTAAGCTGTTTACACTCATTGGTCATTCTTTTTCTTATTGTTTAGATGACAGATCTTGAAATTTATGAGAAGTATTGTCAGAATAAGCCACGCTCTGAGTCATTATGGCGGCAGTGCTCTGACTGCGCCTTCTTCCAGGTAATTCTTATTAAACATCTTTTGCGAGAACACTCACTGTTGTGTATTTGCTCAGGAAATTGCATTGTACACATACTAATCATTGTTAGTTTGACAGGTGTAGTAAATCTGAGGTGATTTTCCCCAATCTAGTTATTTCCGACTGCAATTCCTCTGCTTTCTGCACCACCCTTACTCTGGCCAAGGAGAGACACAGACTAGCACGTGCCCCATGTAGCTACACATGTAGTTGTTGGGTGCTTCTTTTCAGCTGCCAGTGGTGGATTCTCACAGTCATATCACATAAAGAGTCATGTTACACACACTGTGAATCATCACTGAAGCCGGCACCACACCTCACTAATAATGAGGGGAAACCCTGTTAGACACCTTGCCAGGTCTAAAGCACCACTACTAATTAATTCAATTAAAATAATTTGAGAGCTCAAGGCACAGTTTTGGTTGTTACATTTGTGCTTTTTAGTTTTGATGGGCCTATGCCCACTGTACCCTCAGATTCCTGTGCAACTGTGACATCATTGCTATACAATTCTCAAGCAATTATATTTACATGCACTTTAACCAGTCATGAGTTTGATTACACAGATACACATAAATGAAATTAATGATTAACAATATTATTAATTATTAATATTATTATTCATATTATTACACTTGAATGTAATTTTGATGAGTCACACAGCTTATGAAACGCCTTAAAATGTATTGTTCTAGTGACCATAATAATAATAATCAGATTACTATTACATGCCAGTGTTGAAGAAAAGGATACCAGATATACCACCATCCCACTGAGTAACTAAATCATTGTCCTAGAATTCAAGGGTCTTTATTAAATATTTTAAAATCCAGTAGCAGTTTTATATCTAGCATACTAGGAAACGTCAGCTTAAAGACTTTATGAATCTGGAAACTACTCAAAACAGATAACAATCAACTTTTGGATCAGCTTATTTAAGTTGTTTGATCATTGAGAAGTCATTAATAAATGATGGGTGTTGCTGAAGCTGATAAGGCTGAACAGGAACAAGACAAGTAAAAGATAAATCTATTATCTGTAACCTTTTACATGTATACACAGTGTCTGCTGGAGTGTTTTATAGCCAACAAGCGCATAATTTATGATTGAGTTACAGTAGTTATTAAGCTGTGTGGTACGCAGGGTGTGTATGATTTCTTGACACAGTGCCATGTCTGGGTGTGTGTGGCTGATTATTAAGAAATTATGTGTGTGTGTGATAGGAATGCCAGAGAAAACTAGAGCACAAGCTGGGCCTGGACTCGTACTTGCTGAAACCTGTACAGCGCATCACAAAATACCAGCTCCTGCTAAAGGTACAATCCTACTGCAATTCAGGCTTTGTGTCTGTGAATCCTCATAAGTGCTTTAAATCCTGCTGCATTTTTAACACCTAATATTGATTCAGTACTTGTTATATAATACACTATTGTGTATACATCCGTAGGAGTTACTAAAGTACAGCAAGGGCTGTGAGGGTTCGGAAGACCTGCAGGAGGCACTCTCATCCATTCTTGGCATTCTCAAAGCCGTCAACGACTCCATGCACCTTATCGCCATTACAGGATATGAGGTACAGAAGCCCAGGAGTTGTTTTATTTTTAATTAATCACATTGACTTGACCTTGCCCTTAAGTAGAAAGTTTAAAGCTCAGTCGTGTGCTTGTGTTCATACTATACATGTGCTTTCATGTCAGAATGGGTGGTTAAGTGTAAATGTGGCAACTATATCCATTCAAAAAACAATCCACAACACATGAATGTGTGCAAAATGCTTTTAAGTCTACTATATTTGTTCTGTACCTGGGAGGCAGAGTGTAACCATGGGTAATGTTAGAGTACTTTCTAAATCCTCTTTATCTGGGATAATTACATTTAAAATAGGAATACACATGAATCTGCACTTGCATGCATATGGTAAAAAATACACAAATAACATTAAGGTTTCATATGAAAAGTTTTTGCACTGTAATAAACTGGTGCATATTCCGTGATATATTACTGATTAGTGCCCAGTTTTTCCGAGGAGAAGTCAGAGGAAGCACATCCCAGAATACATTATATGCATGAATTAGTGCAATTGTTAGTTTTTACATTTTTACAACTGATGTTTGAACTCCATTAGAATAACATTTTACATACTAATCTTGTAGATAAATACATAGCAAAAACAGCATGAGCCACATCTGGCAAAAATCATGTCCATCATTTGATGTCTGGCTTGTTGTTACCAGGGAAACCTAAATGAGCTGGGCAGGCTGCTGATGCAGGGATCATTCAGTATGTGGACAGAACACAAGAAAGGTCATGCTAAAGTCAAGGACCTGGCACGGTTTAAGCCGATGCAGCGGCACCTGTTCCTGCATGAGAAAGCCCTGCTCTTCTGTAAGAAACGCGAAGAGAGCGGCGAGGGCTATGAGAAAGCACCATCCTACAGCTTCAAACACTCGCTCAACGTAAGAATCACAAACCACTTCAATCATTCACACACAAGGAAGCTTGCTGTTTAGGTCAGTTGTTTTCACCTATTTATTATGTGAGCTGCAACAATGACCAAAAGGTTAAATGTAAGGAAATCTTTAGTTTGCATACTCATATAGCCTGGTGTTGTGTTAGGATGAAGTTTAACAAGTTTAACAATTTATTTGACAAAAAATTATAGGTTTGTACTCATTTGTGGAAATAAAAAAAAGAATAAGAACTAGCAATTCTTAATTAAAAGTTAAACACTAATTACATGACTCATCTTGCTCTACTTTTCCGTTTGTCATAATCATACATTTGAAAAATAAAGTATATCAGTATATTAGTTTGTTTGGATCAGCAAAGTATAAGCTGGGCAGCTTAGTGGCTCAGTGGGTAGGACTCACCCCACACTGAGAAGGTCCTGAGATTCTTTTTCTCCTTGTTTGCTTGGGTTTCCTCCGGGAGCTCCATTTTTTTTTTCCTGTGGTTCAAAGAAATGCAAGTGAGGTGAATTGTAGATACAAAATTGTCTGTGATGGTGTTTGACATTAAACTTAAACCAAAATGTAAAACATGGTGTTAAAATCCAAATAAATGTAGCGTGTGCTGCTTGTTGGCCTCTCATATATTTACCAGATGAGCGCTGTGGGCATTACAGAGAATGCCAAAGGAGACAACAAGAAATTTGAGATCTGGTACAACTCACGAGAAGAGGTCTACATTGTCCAAGTGAGTACTGCTGTTTTGCTACAAATGGGTCCAAACATGTTTAAATATTTGCTAACATTCGTTTTTAATTATTGAATTTATTTATTTATTTATTTATTTTTTTTAAGGCCCCAACACCAGAGATCAAAATGGCATGGGTGAATGAGATCCGTAAAGTTCTAACCGGCCAGCTGAAAGCCTATAGAGGTGCGAGAGAAAGTAATCGAGATGTAATCATAACCATTTACACATCTGCTGTACAGGCATTTATTACAAAGGAAATGGCAATTGTAAAGTTTTTAAAGAAATATCAGCAACTTTACAGACCAACCATCACAAAATGACGACAATCATGTAAAAATGTCAGATGTTTTTTTTCCAAGATTGTAGTAGTGGCATTATGTCACACAATCTCTAGTTGTCATATTTAGTGCTGTCACACCTTTTAAGATAAGGGTGGGTATTTATTTATGTAAATTGGGAAGTAGCAGATCCAGTGTGTCTTTCACAGCAATGTGAAAAAATATCTCATTAACTAAGCTAACTATAATACTCTTAGCAAAAGCTAGCATATTATGTAAGCATCATGAATTGACTTTACAGCCAACGGAATGCAGACTGTTATAACACGACATATTTCCTGCTGACAGTGTGATAAAATGTCTTACTGTGTCACAATTACTGTGTGACTGTAAACCGACTATTGAAACACTCGATTGAACACATAATATTTGCTATGACATTTCTATAACAAGGTTAGATACAAATATGTGTAATGTCAGTTATATAATTACGCATGCTTTTAGTGTCAGAAATCTGCTAAACGATGCACATGATAATTAAAATACTGCAAAAATGTGTATTATTAAATATTGTTTTTGCATTATTGCGCATCCCAGAGGCCAGTCAGCACAAGTCAGAGCAGCTCTCTCCACTTCCCACGTCCAACACCATGATTAGCCTAAGTCCTTTTAAAAACAGTCAGAAGAATCAGAAGAAAGGGGAGGAGAAAAAAATAGAATTTGGTGTTCCTGACCTCAGCATAGCACCCTCGTCTAAAAACTCAGATAAGATGAAAGGTAAGACGGTCTAAAAAATTTTGTCTTTTTATTTAACTAATGTTTTTTTTTTTAATTTTTTTTTTTTTACTGTAATTAAAGGAATATGCCAATGTCTTTTAAACAAACATTTGTTCTTCATGTTTAACATGGACTATTATTGTGCTGGAATTTGAAGTCTTCTAGTTTTCCCTTCTTTTCTGATTACATTACATCAAACCAGGTGTTTAACAATGTGATGAACATGTCTTATCAAAGCTTTTTAATGCAGTTTTATCCTATTTTTAAAATCTTCTATAATCTGATGAGTTATTTTGGATACTTCTGCTTTACTGTAAGGTTTTGTGGTGTTAGTGCCTTGTTAGACCCTCACAATAAGCTGGTACCCTATAATACAGTTTACCTGAAGACTACAAACTAAGTAAATTCTGGCTCTGACTGTTTGTTAGTAGTTATCATTTTAGGTTGATCTTAAAATGCATGTATATAATAGGACACCAGCAATATGTTATGAGTTATGATCCAGTTTAAGATCCCTTCTCCCCAAGATGACACATCTGATTGTTTAGCATTTTTCTGTCTTCTCAAAACTTTATTACTCTTCAGTTCCCTTTTTTCCTTTGATTGCTGGGATTACTAATCCTTTTCTACTTTGGTCTTTTCTTTCCTACTCTCTATTGCCCTGTTGCCCTTTTCCTTTTCCTGCTTTGTTCTTGCTTTTTCTCTTACCACATCTATTCATGCACCATAGAGGAGATAGTAACCAGTCCCACCTCAGACAGGGCAGCTGGGGCTAAAAAGCGTTTTACACTGCAGGGCTTCAGCAACCTCAAGAGTCAAAAAGGTATAACATATACAAATTGCAGTGTTATAAAACATTCTTACTGTCAGGACATGTTGAGTGTGATAACTGTATACCAGTTACATTAGTGATCATTTAATACCTGATTATCATTCTTGGTACAGAGCTGCTAACAGCAAGTGGTGGTAAAAGCCTAACATTACCCATGGTTACACTCTGCCTCCCAGGTACAGAACAAATATAGTAGACTTAAACCTAAACTGAATTATTAAGGATGTCTTGATCCAGACCTGACGTGATGGATCATATCCAGGTAAACTTATTTTCTGAGCTGATCCACCAACATATTTTATACTATAAATTCAAGTGATTACAGATTAGTCAGATGATTGATTAGTCATAAAGCTGCTTCCAACACAGATGTAATGTTTTGTAGAAACAGCTCGCAATGACTCAGCTTTGTACTGAAAAGATGTAATTGGATTAGCATCAACATCAAAAAGAAAAATCTAGGATCGGGACATCTTTATCATGTTATTTTAGATGTTTGTAGAATAAAATCACTTAGATTTTTTTTTATAGAAGCCTTCACATAAACCTGTAAAGGATTTATAATTTATGGCAGTCCTGGGATTTATGCGAGTAAATGATTGGAATAAATGCTACTTTATCCAAAAATTTACAAGTTTATTCACAAGTTAATTTTGAATTTTCTGCAAATATGCTGGGTTATTATTATACACAGATTATCTTTGGTTATTAGTTTGATAGTGTAGTCATTTAACATGGTTAGATGGCCTTTTATTATTATTAATTACTGCAGCTAATGACCTCACTGTGACCTCTATAAATAGGTCTGACCCATTAAAAAGGTCATGAAACAGTGGCCTGATATTTACTGATACATTTGCTAAGAGAACATTTGTCTATATATAGATTTAATCCCAAAATTTGTCAACCTGTTTGATGGATTTTGTATTACAGTTGCAAGATAAAGTAAGTGAACCTTTTGGAATGACCTGGATTACTAATAAAATGTGGTCTGACATTTTAGTTAATCAATGCTGAAAGCTAGGTAGTCCCAAAGGGGGCATTTATGTTTTCCTGCAACTGTGCATCTTACGATCCAAAAAATCTTTCAGCATAAAGTGACAGTTTTAAAAAATGTGTTAGTTACAAATTCTATTTTTTGTTGTTGCTATCACTCATTCTTGGACAAATCAGTTGCAGAAATGACTGAAATACCAAGCCTGCCATGAAATACATATCCACACTGTATTATTTAGTACAAGTAGAAACATAATCCCCATGTCTGTGTGGGTTTCCTCCGGGAGCGCCGGTTTCCTCCCACAGTCCAAAAACATATAAGTGAGGTGAATTGGAGATACAAAAATTGTCCATGACCGTGTTTGACATTAAACTTGTGAACTGAATCTTGTGTAACCAGTAACTACCTGTCTTGTCATGAATGTATCCAAAGTGTGTAAAACATGACGTTAAAATCCTAATAAATAAATAAATAAAAACATAAAACTATTTAAAATGGAACACTTGAAGAGAATTGGTGAACTAAGAGTTCCTCTGCCCCACAGCTTTCTAGTCTCTGTTCTGTGAGTCAAAGCAAAGACTATCGCAACCATCACCATCTCCATAAACAAATAATAATAACCACATTCTGCTTTAGCACAAAACACCAGCCTACAAGCTCCCCTCAGTCCCCTGCCTCCATATCAGTTGAAACTGTTTTAGACTGCAGTTTGTTAAACTGTCTGTTGTTAAAAGGTCACGTCTGCTCAGTATTCATACAGTATTCAAGTACAGTATAATCAATTGTAGAAGCTTCCTCCACACTAAACACTTGTAGCAATTAATTTGTAGCACAAGCTAAATTACTTTAGTCTCTATTACAGCTTGTATCTTTTCCCTTCCTCTTTGCCCTTTTCTTCCTTCCTCACACTCTTTTTTTGCATGGCTCCCAGGATCTCCTCCTAGTCCTGACTACAAAACTAAACGACATGAGATTAAGAGAGATCCAACACCATTTGGATTCAGAGGTACACTGGTCCTTTGAATGCTAGATCATTCCTCCATGTCCCTCAGTCCCTCACTTATTTTCCTCCATATGTTTATTATGTTTATTAAGTTGTGCTTCTTCAACAGATGGTTTCCTTCGTGTTTATAATGTTTTTTTTTTTTTTTTTGTTTTTTTTTTTTTACATTTTAAGTTTTATTGTATTATTGTTATCTTCTTTCATTCCATCATGACTCATTTACAAGTTTTTTTGATTTTCTGATTAGGATTATTACATTTTCTTCTCTAACTACTCTAATTGAAACTGAAACTGTTCTACAATTTATTTATAAGTTTAAATTTGAGTGTAAAAGAGAGCTTTGATCCCCCTCAGATGCACCCATCACCCTGAGCAGAGTCAAATGGCTAAGCGCGTCTAGCCTCTTACAGGCTAAGCGGAGAGGTAAAACCAGTTGCCTGGTGTGGAGTGAACTTTTTACTCTTGCTTTTTCCTTTACTTCTCACTAAAAGCACAGTGACTAAGACACATGGGTGGGGTTTACAGCAATAATGACCAGATAGCTTTATACCAAGATTTTATGACCTGTAGAAAATTGTGACCTCACAGTATATGCACTTGTTTGACCTCACCTTGTTTGTTTTCATTATGTGGCACAGTGTTTACTCTTGTGATATATGAGGAATGATGTTTACTCAGTGTGGTTATTCGGTCTAAACATAGGTTACACCAGTATTAAAACCTTTCTTGTTCATTGGTCAAATGAGTGTCACATATGAGTAAACACCTTTCAGTAGGGCACATCTTGTGTGAAGGGTCTATACTACATGGCCAAAAGTATGTGGACCCCCTTTCCTGACGACCTTCACAAGCTCTCCACAAGATTTTGGATTTTGTTTTTGGGGGTTTGGTGTCCATTTAGTCAAAAGACCATCTTTATAGACCTCGCTTTGTGCACAGGTGCACAATCATACTGGAAAAGGACTACTTGCCCAAAAACTGTTGCCACATAGTGGAATCATATCTGTTTTTCAACGGATTGTATTCACCTGTTAGCAATGGGTGTGGCTAAAACACTTGAGTTTAATAATTAATAGGGGTGTTCACATACTTTGGACATATATACGTATTATTATTATATACGTAAATGATTGTCTGCACAGATATTTATCATTTCTCTTTAAATAATTTATATTATGCTTTTTAAATGTACATTTCTTCACCCATCAACAACCCAGAATGAACCATGTTTATGCGTGCAAATACAAATCAAGTGATTTAAAAAGCGGTTTATGTGAATTTAGTTTGTTCAAGTTTCTTTTGTCTGGGTGTAGGGATTGGGAAAGAAAGTATCCATGTTTCACCTCTTTCTTTTTTTCCCATGATGTCACAAAAATGACCTCTCTGCTTATTTATATTAATACAGAGCTTGATTAATCATTAATTAATTAAACATGTATCATTCATTGTCCTGCAGGTTTCAGTAAGGCGTCTCTCTCTATGGATGCCTCGGAGGAGATGGATGGTTATTCCAGTGCAGAGGATCCTTCAAACTCCGACCCTGAGGATGAGGGAAAAAAACTGGTGGGTCATCAGGGTCAAGTGTCATGATGTCAGTTTTACTTTTCAGTCTACTCGGCTCACAATGCACACAATTTACATTTAAAGTATACACTTGTTAAAATGCTGAGCTGGAATGGTTTACTAAATAAATGTACTGTTCAGTATGTGCCGTACCTATTAATCATACAGTTCCTTCTTAGCACCACTTCATACTAGTTTCATACCTCATCGTTGGATTTGTGTGTGCAGTCTCCTGGCAGGTACGTGGTGGTGGCCGACTATGACGGAGGTGCTCCGGACCTGACAGTAAAGAACGGAGACACGCTGCAGCTGGTCCGTGAAGGCACTGACGGACAGTGGTAAGCCACATTAGTCATTTATGAAAAAAATACTGTTTTAATTACTGTTAATGTTAGCAGTTGAAGAAAGCTACACTGAATGACCAAAGGTATGTGGCCATGAGCTTGGTGGACATCCCATCCGAAACCATGGACATTAATATGGAGTTGTGAAAATTAGGTCTAGGGATAAAACCCAGGTCTCCAGTGCCCATGTGGCTGTGCAGCAACCACACTACCTGTAGATTTTAGACACTGTGATGTTCTCACACTGTCTGGTAAATAAAAGTAAATTTGCATTATTTTACACCAGCTGTTTGTTTATCTTAGAATAATAATACTTGGTAGGGAAAAAACTAAATCTCTGTGAAACGTCCCACATTCCTAATAAGATGTATTTAAGTCAAACTGATAGTCATTATGTTAAGTGACTGGGATCTGATTTCCTACTTCTCTGTGAAAGGCCTCTCACAGCATAGAGTGCTGATCACCCCCTAATCCCATAGTTATGCTAATGAGCAGTTTTTATATCGTTGTTTTTTTATTTCTTTTAGTCAATACTTTCGTGAAATACTTAAATGGTGTGTGTGTGTGTGTGTGTGTGTGTGTGTGTGTGTGTGTGTGTGTGTGTGTGTGTGTGTGTGTGTGTGTGTGTGTGTGTGTGTGTGTGTGTGTGTGTGTGTGTGTGTGTGTGTGTGTGACATTCTCCAGGTTTGTGCGTAACCTGAACAACAGTCAGGAAGGCTGGGTACCCGCTGCTAATCTGCTCACTCTGATTGGAGAGTCCAAGTCCTCACAGTCTCTCACCAGCTCAGGTAAACCAGTAACTCGACTAACTGGGAAATCATGATTAATGATTGCAGTTGATAAAAAAAATATAAGCTGTGAATTAGGTGATGATAAACGCAACTTCAAATAATATTTTTAAAATTGTGCTAACAACTGTACTCTATTGCACTTTTCATTTTCTAAAATTAACAAAAGGCTTTTTAGTATTTAAGATAAACATAAAATGTTTATTAAAATAATCATTTTTAAGTAGCACAATATATGTTCAACTTATACCACCTTCATGTTTTAGTTTTACCTGAAAATATAAGGTCATTTTCAGATAGAAGGTTTTTCAGAATGTTTAGTTTTAAAGGGTCAGTATGTCAGGCTACATATTTTTTGACATTTAAATACTATTTAACTAATAGTACTAAATACTATTTTAATTATTCATTAAAACTAATTAAATGATTTAAAAAAAACCAGAAACAATCAGATGTGAATCTGGTTGGTTTGATGGGAACAACCTGAAGTAAACAGAAAGATAAAGATTTTGTGGATTAGGTAAAATCTGTCTGAAAGCCACATTGGGACTGTGGTCAGGATTTGGCAATGTTTGGGTTAATGTTAATGTCATGTTTCTCTATGTTTATATAGAATGCAGCGGGTCTGGCAACTTGAGCACTTCATCCAGCTGTAGCGAGACCTACACCAGCTTCTCCGACATCAAGCCCTGATGTCCGGGTCTCTGACCTGCCTCTACTGCACAGCCCTGTGGCAGCCCGACACAATGCACTTTCTACTGAGACACCTTCTCCATGTACTGCATCCTGGACCAGAACCTCAGCCCTGTGAGTTTAATGCACAGCTTCCATGGTACATCACATCAGTAGTTTAGTGTTACAGAGACAGGAGTCTCCATGTTCACTCTCCTGTCTGAGAATAAGCTACTGATGTATTCTAGTGCAATATTCTTTGGTTACAAAATAAAACACTTGATCCACTATACTGAAAGCTGTGATCATTCCTCCTCTGCGTGATTGGACTGCTGTTATACCGAGAAAAATCTAAATGGTTTTATATTTTCATGAGCATTTTTATACAATGCACCACCCCTTGCCAACAAAATAGAGCATTATATGACATGGATAAAGGTCTTTGGAGTCGTGTCCAGTTTTTTATACTGTGAAATGTTCTGTCCTGTACACAGTATGTATTCATTATATATTGGTGTATATTTTAGATTTTCCTGTATAATAAATATTTGTACATATGTTATAACGTTACCTCTTTTTCACTAAGATGACAGTATATATTGTATAATAAATATGTTTTCATTAAATGTTTGTTGTCAATGTATTTAAAGCTTGTTTGAATTTTCCATTCTGCACACTTATTGTTTTGGGCATTATTAATTTGTTTTAATTTTTTTGATTTTACCTCTTATCTGTGCTGTTAAATGCAATTTAATAACAGTTTTGTGTTAATGAACCATTACATTATGTTTTCTTTTAAATTATACACACACATTTTAACATTGAAAAAATCGATTGGGACAGAAATAAAATGGAACACAGTTTTATCATTAAATGTAGACAATCATCTAAGACATTTTTGGCGTTGACCACTTGCATTTGTATTTAACAACATGTAAGGTTGAGCTAGGCTTCCATTACTTATGTTAGCAATAGAACATAAGCAAAATATGTTAGCAAAATAACACAAAGCCCCTCTATAAACTTCACCTCAAACATGTCTTGGCTGATCAACAGCAGTGGTTCTCAGACTTGGTAGGATAACCACCACCCCGGTCAAACCAAAACCAGAGAAACAGCATTTTATTCATGATTAATCAGTGTTGACAAATCTTGTTTCTCACATTTGTTCCTTATAGCTATGGTATACTTGATTTATTAAAGGTATTATAATTTTAACCTTTTTATATATTTTTTAATTACTGTTAATTTTTTCCTTTTTGGGTGAATGCTGATAGTTTTGGAAGTATTAATACTAAGAAACAGCATGTATGATGTATGCTTGTACTAAGGTATGTGAATGTGTGCCACACTCATTGCTAACATACATAAAATAAATTATTTGGCTCCAGCATTTTGCAGTGGGATGGTCTAACAAGCTTACTGGTATGTGTCCACATACTTTGTATGCCATACAGTGTATTTAACATTGATTTCTTTAAGTAGCAGCATATTTTCCAAGATCATCTGGTGGACCATTTGAAAGTAGTGTTCCCCTGTAGCATTAGTGGTACTTGTAGCACAGTTTAAGAACCACTGGTCTACTAAATAAAGATTTAAGGAAGTGTGTTCATTTCTTCTGGCCAAACTGTTCCTTTACTTTAAAACAGAACTCTTGCATATTTTAGCAGTAACATCAACCATTAATGTATTGTTGCTCTAAAAGTTTTAATCAAGTCCTTTATTTATGTGTACATATAAAACTTGCAAATATTTCCTTTTAAAGCACTAATTACGCATTTCATTTGCATCTCTGTCTTGTCCTGCACGTTGCCCTTGTACCTCTCTATTTTTATATGCAATTGTTATGAAGGTCTATGTAACTGCTGTGTACATGTGTAAATATGTATTTAAGAGGTTGTATGAATTCAGAGAAATTAAGCTTGAATAAAGTCTACAGAAACTTCTGATCTATTTTCTGTTCTTCACCATGTCAGGGAACCATAAAACATCAATCCAGTAGTTTTAGCATGAACCATGCTGATAATTCACTCACTGAAGTTTGCGCACACATTTATTGGTCGACATTTCTTTCAAAATTTAAAGTACTGGAATAGTTTTGGCAGCATCTCAGAAGACTCTGATTCAAATAAATACTGAATGTTGTAAGGTTTTACAAAGCTGGAACCCATGGTAACATGCTATTTAGAAACCTTCTGTACAAAAGTATGATTGGGTAAGAACAAAATACCTTGGTGGTAGGAGCACAAAATATTGTTTAACATTTTAAGAAATCCGTAATCGTCCATAAATCTATGCAGCCAACTGGCAGAAATCATTAGGTCCAATGTTTGCATATTGAATACCAACTCTAAGGCAATGTTGCAGAAGCAGGTGCAACACTTTTTCTTGATAATGTTCCCATATTTAAAGATGCCAATGCACTTGTGTATAACACTATAATACTTCAAATGTTGTTTGATTAACAGCACAATAACATCAAGTCTTTTATGGCCTTTTTAGTACATCATTAAGAATTTTCTTTAGGGAAAGTTCTGGAGTTCAGATTGTAAACTAATACTACATTAGACTAACCTTTGAAATGGGTAAGTAGGAAAGTAGGAACTCAGAATTACATAATTTACAACCTATACTTATTTACACCATGTAAGTGAGAGAGCATAAATGCCTCCACCGGAGCTTGTCTTTAGTTTGGTACATTCGAGCACTAAAAGCTAGTGATGTTTGATCTGAGGTAAATACTACAGTAACATGTGTGAGCAGCCATGGTGATATGATACCACATGCCTAACTTGTTGGATCGAATGCAGCATGAAAATCAGTTTTTCTCACTTAAAGATATATAACAATCCTCATTGTGGCTCGGTGGGTAGCACTGTTGCCTTACAGCAAGAAGGCCCTGAGTTCAATTCCCAAGTGGAGCGGTCTGGGTCATTTCTGTTTGGAGTTTGCATGTTCTCCCTGTGTCTGCATTGAGCTCCAGTTTCCTCCCACAGTCCAAAGACATGCAAGTGAGGTGAATTTTCCATGACTGTGTTTGATATTACACTGATAAATCTTGTGTAACCAGTAACTACCGTTCCTGTCATGAATGTAACCAAAGTGTTCAAAACATGACGTTAAAATCCTAATAAATAAATAAATCATAGCAAGTTTCAACATCCCATCACAGACATTCAAGATCTGTATGACCACATTCCAAGGATTTCTGTATGGTGTTAAATAGTGGTGCTGATATAATACACATCTGATTAGTGGTTTATTTATGAGTTAACACAATTGCTTTTGGGATTTAAGTCTTATAGGGTGGAGAGAGTCTTTAGATTCTCAGTATTGGACTAATCAGGTTTCCTCCCTTTGATTTTTGGTGTCAGTAACAGAATATAGAAAACAATAGACACGCTTAATTATAAATGTATAAATGATTCATCATGACAATGTTTTATTATTAATTCATGTACAGACATGGTGAATATAAATGCCACTGCACCACATGGAACATTATAAACGTGACATGATATTTCAGGGGTTCTTAGTCACACCTATGAGTCATTGTCCCAGACTGGATGCTACTATACTAAGCAGTATGTCGCCTCATACGCCACCTATGGGAACTGCATCCGCCGTGAAGTATGCTACTCGGATCACATCTACATACGGGTAATCTGCAGGCCACACCCTTACCCAGGGACTCGTTCAAATCCACATCTTCTCACTACACAGTGCATTAGTTAAGGAGTTTCATCGTTTTTTAAATACTATCCAACACACAGTGGATAGTAAACAGCGCTTTTTTAATAAAATGCAATAGTTATTCTATAAACCGTTCTGTTACACAGTGCCCAAGCAATTTAAGCTAAATACGCAGAGTACTAATTGTACACTTTTTAGGGAATAAGGATTGTGGTGTCATTTGCAGTACGAACAATAGATTGCGACACACTTCCGGTCTGTCGAGTTTTTAGAGTCGGCTCACAAAATGATTCCGGATTACTTGAATCAGTTAAATTGACTCCAATAATCAATCAATAGATTCCGAATTCATTAGAATATTTTGTAAAATAGAGGTTTTAGGAATATTTGGAAAGTGCATTGTGAAACTAAAAGCTAAATGTATTTTTGCATAAACCCCACCAATTCTAGTTTTATCATCAATAATGTTCCACTCTATATACAGTTAAAAGTTTACATTTACATGTCCTAAAATACATTTGTTTTTGGTGGTATTTTGGATTTAAATATTTTCTGTAACTTTTTTCATTAGTACTTCTTTGTTCAATCTTGAGTGAAGCCGATGATAACAGACAAAAAAGGAGTATGATCCATGAACTTTCCAAATTACAAATCATATTTGATGTGTGTACATTAAGTTGTGCAGTTGTTTAGAAATCCAACAATAAATTTAAAGACATTTTTTAATTTAAATTTCTAAAAAGGTTTGAGTTCCATTCATTTAATAACATAGCTTGAACACAGCCACTCTGTCTAACATAAAACCATTAATTATATACTTTATTCATGCAAATAAATTTATTTAAACATATTTGATAAATATTTCACACATAAACATAATACACACCTACAATTGTTAGAAACATGACTTTGATATACTTCACCTTAGTTGTTCTTTAGAGATACGAGTCTCCCTATCATATAACAGAAACCAGTCTTGGTAGGCTAACAGGAACGAGTGGTCTGGTGGAGGTGAACGAGGGCATGTTTAACCTGTTGACCTGGCTCCCCTACTTCTAACAGCAAGGAGAATACTTTTCACTTGAAAGGTTTTTCTCTCATTTAGAAGCATTTGCACCATAATTTCTGGAGCAACAAGCCCAACTGAAACTATTACAGAGACAGATTTGAATTCTGAGTAAGCCAAAAGTGTCAGCTGACAGACACTGAATGTTTAGTATGATGCAAGGTCCCTATTAGTATGGGTAGCAATCCTTGCATGGTAATTTACCAGGACCAGGTACACCTTTTAGTGAAAACTCTTTGTGTGGTTTAGACAAAAGCCCCCGGCCAAAATTATTAAAGAGTTTGTTGAACTTCAGGAGAAAGTCAGGCACCTTTCACTGAAAAACATTCTTGTAGGTTGGCTGGATACTTAACATTGTTCCTAAATGTGAGGGTGTGAATGAGTAAGTGTGTGTATTTTCTTCCAGTGTTACCTGGATAGGTTTTGGCTCCACAGCAACCTTCACCAAGGTAAAACATTTTATAAACAGAAAAACTGAACTGAAATCAACATGTAAAAGTGAATGTTTTTCAAAGTGTAGTCTACTTGGATGTACAAATCCAGTAATTTACTAGTATTACTAATAAACAAGTTGTAAATGTCATTGGCAATACTAGGTCCTGAAACCTTTGGAGATTCAAAACCATTGTCTGTAAGCTGCGGTTAGTAAAAATGAATTATTGTGTAGTTATCTTAAATGTATCTAGAATCGACAGTTTAAACTTTAAATGTCCAATCTACACGCATTTACTTATATAGACATATGTATGTGTTTTTAAGTATATGCGTGTATACAGTTTATATATACAGTGTATCACAAAAGTGAGTACACCCCTCACATTTCTGCAGATATTGAAGTATATCTTTTCATGGGACAACACTGACAAAATGACACTTTGACACAATGAAAAGTAGTCTGTGTGCAGCTTATATAACAGTGTAAATTTATTCTTCCCTCAAAATAACTCAATATACAGCCATTAATGTCTAAACCACCGGCAACAAAAGTGAGTACACCCCTTAGTGAAAGTTCCTGAAGTGTCAATATTTTGTGTGGCCACCATTATTTCCCAGAACTGCCTTAACTCTCCTGGGCATGGAGTTTACCAGAGCTTCACAGGTTGCCACTGGAATGCTTTTCCACTCCTCCATGACGACATCACGGAGCTGGCGGATATTGGAGACTTTGCGCTCCTCCACCTTCCGCTTGAGGATGCCCCAAAGATGTTCTATTGGGTTTAGGTCTGGAGACATGCTTGGCCAGTCCATCACCTTTACCCTCAGCCTCTTCAATAAAGCAGTGGTCGTCTTAGAGGTGTGTTTGGGGTCATTATCATGCTGGAACACTGCCCTGCGACCCAGTTTCCGGAGGGAGGGGATCATGCTCTGCTTCAGTATTTCACAGTACATATTGGAGTTCATGTGTCCCTCAATGAAATGTAACTCCCCAACACCTGCTGCACTCATGCAGCCCCAGACCATGGCATTCCCACCACCATGCTTGACTGTAGGCATGACACACTTATCTTTGTACTCCTCACCTGATTGCCGCCACACATGCTTGAGACCATCTGAACCAAACAAATTAATCTTGGTCTCATCAGACCATAGGACATGGTTCCAGTAATCCATGTCCTTTGTTGACATGTCTTCAGCAAACTGTTTGCGGGCTTTCTTGTGTAGAGACTTCAGAAGAGGCTTCTTTCTGGGGTGACAGCCATGCAGACCAATTTGATGTAGTGTGCGGCGTATGGTCTGAGCACTGACAGGCTGACCCCCCACCTTTTCAATCTCTGCAGCAATGCTGACAGCACTCCTGCGCCTATCTTTCAAAGACAGCAGTTGGATGTGACGCTGAGCACGTGCACTCAGCTTCTTTGGACGACCAATGCGAGGTCTGTTCTGAGTGGACCCTGCTCTTTTAAAACGCTGGATGATCTTGGCCACTATGCTGCAGCTCAGTTTCAGGGTGTTGGCAATCTTCTTGTAGCCTTGGCCATCTTCATGTAGCGCAACAATTCATCTTTTAAGATCCTCAGAGAGTTCTTTGCCATGAGGTGCCATGTTGGAACTTTCAGTGACCAGTATGAGAGAGTGTGAGAGCTGTACTACTAAATTGAACACACCTGCTCCCTATGCACACCTGAGACCTAGTAACACTAACAAATCACATGACATTGTGGAGGGAAAATGACAAGCAGTGCTCAATTTGGACATTTAGGGGTGTAGTCTCTTAGGGGTGTACTCACTTTTGTTGCCGGTGGTTTAGACATTAATGGCTGTATATCGAGTTATTTTGAGAGAAGAATAAATTTACACTGTTATATAAGCTGCACACAGACTACTTTTCATTGTGTGAAAGTGTCATTTTGTCAGTGTTGTCCCATGAAAAGATATACTTAAATATCTGCAGAAATGTGAGGGGTGTACTCACTTTTGTGATACACTGTATATATATTAGATTAGATTAGATTCGATTCAACTTTATTGTCATTACACATGTACAAGTACAAGGCAACGAAATGCAGTTCTAGAAGAAACAAGAAATAATGACCACATTGAGACCACATATATATAATGGCACGGTGGCTAAGTGGGTAGCACTGTCACCTCACAGCAAGAAGGTCCTGGGTTCGAACCCCAGGTGGGGCGGTCCGGGTCCTTTCTGTGTGGAGTTTGCATGTTCTCCCCGTGTCTGCGTGGGTTTCCTCCCACAGTCCAAAGACATGCAAGTGAGGTGGATTGGAGATACTAAATTGTCCAAGACTGTGTTTGATATAAACTTGTGAACTGAAGATACTTGTGTAATGAGTAACTACCGTTCCTGTCATGAATGTGACCAAAGTGTAAAACATGATGTTAAAATCCTAATAAACAAACAAACAAACATATTTGTGTATAGTAATCACATCTCACATTATGTTGCAGTTTGTGCACTACTTGTCACTTTTACACACTTGTTCACTTTAATTACTTCTATTTTTTTAATTATATTTTTAATTTTTCTAATTTTCTACATTTTTACATTTTAAAAACATTTCTATAATTTTTTGTATAATATATATTTTGACTATTTGTACGTTTTTGTAACTAATGTGGCTGAGCAGTCACTAAAGCATTTCACTGCCAGTGGTACTTTGTATGACTAAATATGTGACAAATAAACCTTGATTTGATTTGATTTAAATTAAATTATTTAATGTGTAAAGCGAAACATGCAGACCTAAACAGCTATAACATTATTAAACAGAAACGATTTCAGAAGAGTGTAGAATCGATTCGGACGCCACTGAGTCGACTCTGAATTGCCACTACCATGACTCAATCTCGTTTGGTATCGCCCGCCCCACAGTCGAGGCCAAATCTGATCTGAGATCAGTACTCGGGCATAACTCATAACGCTGAACCTGGACAAATGATTTGCGTGAACCGACTCTAGATCATTAGTGTTATGTTGAGTGGACCCATTGACGCTTGAAGCTTAACTCACCATGTATGTGGCTCAAATTAATTTGAGAAATTGTGTGCTGGCTTCTTAAAAACGGTCCGTGTTCGGTTTTATTTCGCTCATACGCACTTTCCGCTGACGTTTAGCTCAGCAATACACACACTGCTGGCGTGACCAGAAAAAGACAAGCTTGCTAACATAGGAGCGAGAAACAGCAGCAGCAGCAGCAAGTGACGAGAACCGACCGACAACAACCGAAACAAAACCATCATTTGGTGAGTGTTCGACTCTTGCATTAGTTTAGAAGCTGGAATTGTTGTAAGTAATATCGTTGACGGTTGGTGTTTGAAATTAGCGTCGCCCTTGACATTGTTAGAAACTCAAACCGTGTGGATGTTAGCCAGACTGACGCTATGAATCCAGGACTGTTTTCGACTGCGTAATAATGTTAAATTTTAACATATCTTACGTTTTACAAGCAATTCTAGTTGTTGTTTTTTGTGAAACTCACTGAGTGAAATGAAGCCTGCATTGAAAAGGCGGAGTGACTGGCCTCGTCCCAAACCGCATACTACCGCACTCGATAGAGTGTCAAAAAAGTAACGACACAACTGCTCCAAGCCGGTGGTGTCATACTATCCTAATACTGTTTTACACACTATTGATTACACAGTATTTAGAAAATGTCTTGTTAAAAAACCATTTCGACACCACGTTCGGACGTTGAGTTATATACACACTATCAAGTGCGGAGTGTGTGGTTTAGGACACGGCTCTGCTGGATCTGTGTCTGTGCCTGTCCCGTCAATGGCTACGTTCCAAGCCGCATACTACCGTACTAAGTAGTATGCAAAACTAGTACGCAAGCGTATGTGCGGCTATACTGTTTAGTACACAAGTATGCGGCCCACTGTGTGTCAAGCGAACGCTGCGTTAACGTTATACGTTTCTAGTTCTGTTGCAATCGCCGTGCATTTTCGTTTGTTTACTTCTCTCTGTACACTTTAGCTACATGTCTAACGTCTGGTGTAATAATAATAAACACGGCTAATGCTTTTATACATGGAAAGCTTGTTACCTTGGTTCTGATCAAATACAGGTTGTTAAATTTAGTGTGTTTTTCTACTGTTGTTAGCCAACGTGCTAGTTAGCTGCCCGATTAAAAGCGTATTGGTAACAATTGCAGGTTTTCTGCTTTGTTTGTGACCGTATTCCTGTTACCCATTCAAGTACACAATCCAGTGTAAATGTCTTTATGGCTAAGCAAGTGAGATATGTTAGATTGTACAGGCATTTATTGTTTCTAATGGTAATTAAATGCGTCGAAATGTTTGGAAATTACAAATGGGGTGGACAAAATAATCGAAACCATATAGTAATTGTAACAAACAGTACATAAACGTGTAATGTTTTCATACAAGTCTTTAAAAGTGTCGAGATCTGTTTAACTTGGCTCTCTAGATTGCTCAAGAGGTTCAGGTTTTCTGCTTCTCACACTAAGTTATAGTGTAATACCCTGGCCTTTAGTACTAACAAGGTTTCTGAACAGCAGGCCCTATTACAAATTCCAGGTTTGCTCATTCAGTTCTGTGCTTGTTTTTGTGTATTTGGGTGATGTACCAACTAGTTCACCTGTCCATTCCTGTGACTGGGCTTTAACTTTTGACAACTGTTGCTTTTTGCTAGTGTTGTGTTTCTACATTTGACGTGTGCAGCCACAAGTAAATGTCACTAAAGTGACCTGAGATAAGAAATTACCCTCTGTTTATCAATTCAGTGTTGTTTCTGGTTGTTCCATACAGCTGGTCATCCAGTGCAGTTTAACAAGACATCTGCACAAGACAAAAATTTTAACAAGCACTTGCAATGCAGCTATGTATGCAATGCAGCGATACAACATAGTTAAGTTGACTTAGGAGGTATAGCAGGCAACGGATTAGCTAGCAATGCATGTAGTTCTCCATGGGTAGGAAACCTATAAGTAAATTAGACCAAAATTTTAATGTAGAATGGTTAGAACAAAAGTGAAAAAGGTTTGATGTAGACATGAGACTTTAGTTAAATATCTGTAACAAATAGACTTGACTCATAGCAGAACTGCTTTCCTCTGATGACCAGGGATGCAAGGGTTACAGTACAAAATAAGATCCAAATGCAAAGTGCTGACTATAGCAGAGATTTTATACAATAATACCCAACCCAGGACTAGGAGAAATAGTAAGTACTATTAAAGATATTCATAAATAAATGTAAAGAAAAAAATTAAAAACACAGATTGGCTGATTACAATCATGCATTCCTAAATAACAGTTTTTTGAGCAATAATCTTACAATCAGAGCTAGTTTGGCATTCATATTGTATATTGACAAACAATGTTGCGAGGCCAATAGATTTTTTGTGTCACCGGAGAAACTAAAAAGAGTAATCAAATAATAGAAAGTATCTAGTATCTCAGCTATTATCAACAACAAAAGTAATAGTCTGTAGTACCTTAATATTAGGGAAGTTGGCTTCACCAGATACTCTTGGAGGAGTACAAATCAAGAGACCAGAGCTCAGATTGACTACATCCTGATCAGTCAGCAGTGGAAACAGTTAGTTAATAATGCACGCACATGCCTCAGTGCAGATTGTGACTCTGATCACAATCTTGTGTTGTTGTCAATAAAAATCAGATATAAAAGGAAACAAATCGGGAGGCCACTGTTGTTGGACCTTAAAAAAAGTTGAGTGGAGGTCGCCAACAGAGAGACGTGAGGAACCACTCACACCAGACAGACTGTGGCAGCAGATGAAGGATGTTGTGCTAAAAGCTGCTAAGGAAACAGTACAGAAGAACTGCAACAAATGCAAGAACTGGGTTTACAGTGACATCATTGAGTAGAGACTAATTACTGGAGAAAATAATAACTAAAAATAAGTAATGGTTATCTTTAAAGACCCAAAGTTAAATTATTTGTGATCTAGTGAAGAAATATATATCAATTAAAAGGTTTGAAATAACACTGAATAGATCCTCGTCTGACAGTCATAAGAGGAAAGGTTGTCCGCTGACTAATAGCAATCTCTTTTTGCACTGTAATTTCTTATGATCAGATTCATGTAGCTGAAATTCATCTCTGTGTGTTTAGGAATTTGAATCTGCCTTGAATTGTTTGTGAATGACAGTCCAGATAAGCAAGTTTAATCTGCCCACTCATGAATCCTTTTATTCGTAACTTTTTCTATTTTTATTCCTTCAGATTTGCCTCATTGAAGGTGTTTTCTCAGCATTTGTTTGACAAAGGGGGAGTGTGTGTGTGTGTGTGTGTGTGTGTGTGTGTGTGTGTGTGTGTGTGTGTGTGTGTGTGTGTGTGTGTGTGTGTGTGTGTGTGTGTGTGTGTGTGAGAAACATATCTAATGTTGAGTGTTAATTTAATATCAGTTTTATCTTTTATCATAACACAAATGTATGAAGCCAACTCAAACCAACACCAGAGGGAAATGATAATTTCTGGCTCCTTATTACATTAAAATATACACGATATGGCCAAAGGTATGTGGACACCTGACCCTGAGCTTGTTGGACATTCCATTTTACAACCATTGCCATAAGTATAAAGTTGCTTCATTTCATTGTGGCTCCAACAGTGTGTCTGTAGACATTTTGCCCACAGACAAAATGGCATTTGTCAGGGCCTGGCGTATAGTTGTTGTAAATCATGAATTACGGGCAATTACAGTGAGAGGTTCACTTCAGATTTATACAGACAATGTCTGTTGACTTTGAGGTTATATAAAAATAGATTGTGTTCTGGTTGAGCAACGTAAGAGAGAAATGTCAGTAACTTGAATAGAGTTGCAGGACAACCCTAAAGGAACAACAGTTCCTCCTAGAGAGAACAATAAGCAATAAACTGCATTGTCTTCATTTTTGTATTTCTGCAGTCTCTTTCAGGTTAGCATAAGCCCAGAGAATTCTTCAGCTTTAATGTTTACCCTGTTTTCATTTTAGTACAAGTATTTCACATACTCTACCAACATTTCTTGAATTAACTTCTAAACCTAGGTTTTTGGATTTAGGTCAGCTAATCTTTACTAGTCTGTCTTTAAGCAAGCAGTACACAAGTTGTTTAATCAGACCTGACTCACTTCATTATGCTGTCATACCCATCACTATAGTGTAAACACTAATAATACCTGGAATAAATGGGATTACCAGATTATGTTGGTAAAGTTTGGCAGCCCTCTTGTCTTTGAAGATGTGTGCATGTGAGATGTGTTTTAATAACAACGACAAAGTAGTAAATCTGTTCCTCCCTCAATTATTGAGTCGATTTTGAGGGTATTAAGGATGGTCTGGCAGGGATCACATGATCAAAGAGTCTTGCATTTGGCAGGCATAAGGAAATCTTGGAAAGGCCAGAATTGCTGTGGGCAGCAATTACTTGCACATTTACTCTCTGGGATTCATATCTCAGAGGATTACCAATTGCAGGTCAGCATATCTGCTGTCAGGGACGGTATAAGTAAGATTTTTCCACACAGACGGTTTCATGTCTTAGGGTTCTTTCTAAACTTTTCATCAGGAGTCTGTTAAGAGAAGCGTGTGGGGAGATTTAAATTTTTGTAAAGATTGAAAGGACCTGAAAAATACTAAATGAAGTTTTTCTTAAATAAATTTTAGGTCTTGGGTAAAAGTACTTACTTACATAAACATGTGCAATCGTATGACTAATTTGATGACATTTCCACAATAACATTTACCACAATAACATGGTCAAATCACACAAGATGACAGTAAGTGTTGTGTATTTATTTTTTTATTTTTTTATTATTTTATGCTTACTTGAATGCTATAATGCTATAATTTGACAGATGGTGGAATACCAAAAGTTGTTTAAATACCAATTCCAAGACATCCAAGCCATGTGGGGTACATTACAACATTTCAGAATTGCATATCAAAGTAAAATGTGTGTGAAGCATCCAAATCCATTAGTAAGCAGGTTTTTCTCTTGTTGATGACATTTAGAAAAACAAGTAAGGGAAAATTGATCCGATGTACAGGGGGATTCACTCGAAAGAGTCCCCGAATATTCTGTAATAACTCTCGCTAGGACAAAGCAATCTGAATGAAACAAAATGTAATGTGCTCCTCAGTATATGGAGCTTTGAACAGGCCAGGATGCCCCTTCGTTTGCAACTTCCGGGTGCATACCCCGTACCCCTTTACTCAGTCACTCGACTTCTCATCAGGATGGTGGTGTACAGTATTGAGCAGCCTCTTTCGAGTGAATTTCCCTGTACAAGGACTATAAAAAAAATTACACATTGGTCAAAATCATGATATTTTAAATATGCAATCATGGAATTCTATTAATAACACATTTCTCCGTTTAGTAGCACAATGTATTTATTAGTGTTTCTGTGATCTAATTATACTTGGTCTGTGTCTAAAACCTTCATGTTTTAAATCTAGGTTCTGTTGAGGGAGAGAGTGAGACAGAGAGACAAAACATAGAAGACACTGGGCCCTGACCATGCCACTGTTTGGTAAATCCCACAAGAGTCCCACGGACATTGTGAAGGCTCTGAAGGACAACCTCTCCATCCTGGTAAAGCAGGACAAGAAGACAGAGAAGGTAACTTGTCTACTTAAAACTTTTCTGAGAACCATCAAACCTTTAAAAATTATTTCTCCACTGGTTAAAGAACCAAACTATTATTACTAGTGTGGAAGCATAATAATGTCAACCGCTTTATCCTGGTCAGAGTGAGTTTGGTTTTACTGGGAAACATTGGACAAATTTATGGTCAACATTCTTTTTGCTCATGTATTTTAGCTTATCAAGTTTTTGGATGTTAGGTGCTTGAGGTTGTGTCCTCAAAACTGTAAACAGAAAAAATCTTCTGGAGGGGAGAGATATTGTGGAGAGTATCTGTTAGAGTTCATTACACCTGTCCGTTCCATATGTACATTTGTTTAGGCATCAGAGGAGGTGTCTAAATGCCTGGTGGCGATGAAAGAAATCCTGTACGGCACCAATGATAAGGAACCACACACGGAGACGGTGGCCCAGCTTGCCCAAGAGTTATACAACAGCGGCCTGCTCATTTCACTGGTGGAGAATCTTCAGGTCATTGACTTTGAGGTGAGTTACTGCAAATGTTAAGTAGCATGCTAGCTGGTGGTTCTGACTGATTTTGTGTCCGTACTTTAATGACAGGGCATCTATGTAGCACACTGTGCTCGAGACATAATTACAACAAGCCATTAAATACTGGCTAAATGTGAAGTACTGCATTAAACTCACAATTCCATGCCAACACAAATTGTTAAAACCACGAAAATAAAATATTTTTTCTCCATTTATGATTGGTTTATCCTTGAATATACCATAAACATTGTATTTTGTAGTGTTAATGTCTATAAACTATTTGCAAAAAGAGATCCAGTGTTTAAACATACACTGTGTATGTACAAGATTCACACACAGTTTTAAGGTTGCAATAATAATTAACTGAGAGAACTGCCAGCAGAACAGTAATAGTGTTACAATCAGTTCTGACCCCAAAATGCACATCCCTACATTTCACTGCTTATTGTGAACGCAAGTTTAGGTTTACTTGAACCTTAGAGCACATTTATAACATCAGTAAACAATACAATTTAAGAACCATATGTGAACACTAAAGAAATAAACTGTTTCATTCTGTTTTGTTATTATACATACTTGTTGCAGGGTAAGAAGGACGTTTGTCAGATCTTTAACAACATCCTGCGCAGGCAGATTGGCACTCGCAGCCCCACGGTGGAATATTTCTGCTCCCATCAGGAGGTGCTCTTCATATTGCTTAAAGGGTGAGACCAGGCTTGCATTCAGCATAAACAGTGATATTAATTTGCAGACATTTATATTTCCATTAGAACCCTACAAACACCTAATAGTTTTAACAGATCTATATCGGTGCTCCTGCTGTTAGTTATTCTGTTCGTAGCCACAAATGCACTAATGATTTTGGCGTTTCTGCAGGTATGAGACTCCTCAGGTGGCGCTAAACTGTGGCATCATGCTGCGTGAGTGCATCAGACACGAACCATTAGCCAAAATCATTCTGCACTCTGAGCACTTCAACGACTTCTTCAGCTATGTGGAGATGTCGACGTTTGACATTGCCTCTGATGCATTTGCCACCTTCAAGGCAAGAAAGCCCTCTTGATTAAAAAGTGTGTATTATATTGTATTCAGAAATTAAAATGACACAATTTCTTACATTGTTTTCCTTTTATTTTGCAGGATCTTCTTACAAGACATAAGGTTCTGGTGGCAGAATTTTTAGAACTAAACTATGATGCGGTAAGTGAACTTTATATATATTTTTTTTCTTTAAATTTTAGTTGAACATGATTTTAGAAGAAATACCAGGAATCAGAAAAAAATGTCAATATATTACATAGACAAAAAATGTAGACATCTGGCACTAGGACCTTACTTTCAAAACCATGGGCATTAATAAAAAATTGTCCCCCTTTGCTGCCATAACATCTACCTTAAAGTTTTCATGGACAGAGCCAAATGTCATGGTTTTCTCTGCTCAAAGGTCCAGTAATTGCATGCTTTACTCCAACCAATGCTTGTCATTATGTAAGGTGATCTTAATGGATTAAATTATGTTTTAAATGAATTTAATTTATTCCTGTTGCCTGTAACACTCAGCTCTTTAGTAATTCCAGGTGAGATTGCTTGGCTCTGAAAGCAATTTTATCAACTTTTTACAATAGGTGCTGTGGAAAATGCTGAATCCAGTCAAATTGGTGTTTACATACTGTTGGGTGTTTGAGGTTTAAGGTGTTGTTTCTTTAGGTTTTTTCCTTTGTATTTAGTGTTGGTAGTTCAATTTTGTTCTTTTTCACATTTTTGCAGGTCTTTGAGAACTATGAAAAACTGCTTCACTCTGAAAACTATGTAACAAAGAGGCAGTCACTGAAGGTGTGTGGTGGAATTTAAATAAGAAACTAATAGCTGTCAGACTTCACTGGCCCTGTTACTAAAGTAAGTGTCTGTGTGTGTCTGTGTGTGTAATAGCTGCTGGGAGAGTTGCTTCTGGACAGACACAACTTCACTGTGATGACAAGGTACATCAGCAAGCCAGAGAATCTCAAACTTATGATGAATCTATTGAGAGACAAAAGCCCCAACATCCAGTTTGAGGCCTTCCACGTCTTCAAGGTAAAGATTTTAATGCCTTCTTATGGAAAATGTGACACACACATTATTTTGATCCTTGTGGAAAATTCAAGGAGGGAAGAAACTTTGAATGTTTAAGAATTTGTATTGTTCATTTACTTTTTTTAATGTTATATATTGTTAATACAACTAATTATTAAGCATTTTGTAAACTGTAATGAAGTAGTAGCTAAAATAAACAAGTCTTTTCCATTGAGAATGAAAACGCCTACCTAAAGATCAAAGACAAAAATTGCTCTGCGACATTGTCTATAACCATTAAATACTAAAACGTATAATAAAAATCAACAAAACAAAAACTGATTAGCAAACATCTTACAGTTTAACAACCCTCTTTGTTCAAGTTTGATTTTTCTACACCAAAATATATGAAAAACAAATTTAAAAAGTTCCTTTGTTGTTCTTTCTTCTATTCCTCTTATCGTTGTTCTTTTTTGAAGTTGCAAAATCACTTTTCATTTGCATAAAGGTTAAACTGCACACAACTTGGTTGTGTCGTCCATCCAGGTGGCTTCGTCATTGGTGCTTCCTGCCACACGTTCTTATGGAAATAAATGAGCTCTGGTCACGTTGTTGCATTACCTCACTGCATGTTTTAAATGTAGTGTAACATTGTAAGCAGTCAGTATTCAGATTATTCTCTGTGTGACTTTTTATTTTCTTCTCAGGTGTTTGTGGCTAATCCCAACAAGACGCAGCCCATTGTAGACATCCTGCTGAAGAATCAGACCAAGCTCATCGATTTCCTTAGCAACTTCCAGAAGGACCGCACGGACGATGAGCAGTTTAACGATGAAAAGACGTACCTTATCAAACAGATACGAGACTTAAAGAAGCCTGCCTCCTAAACCTTAGCTAGCAATCATGTTATTAAGCACCTCATCTTTTTACTGAGGAAAACAAGAAAAAAAACATAAAAACTATTAACAATAATAATTCTATTTAAAATCTTCAACATTTGTCTTTTCTTAGTCATAAAGCTCACAGGTGATAGTTCTGAAATCACTGATGTTCAGTTGCTTCCTTTTTTTACATTAAACATTTGTTAGTTCCATTATCAAGTTGTGCGCCACATTAGGAGGTTTAAAAAGCTACTGATTTAGTTTCAGGAAGAACCAAAGGCTGTAGCAACCTCTAGAAAAGTGGGTGAGTCAGGACCTACAAGCACGCTTCATATCTTCATTTTTCCACACCTGACACCAATCCAGCAGTTAACACAGAGGAAGGAGTTACTCTGTACAGGTTGTAGAAGATAGCAGTAGTGGAACTGTAGGAAGGGAGGTTGCTTTCCCCAGATATTTATAAAGCTTTGACTTTTTGGATTTAGATTAAACTTTTTCTTGCATTCCTTTATTCTATTCTAGAAATTCCCTTCACAGTAATGCTGTACAATTTCTTCTCACGCACCTGCCTAGCATAATGCAGTCTCAGAACGGTTCTGGGTTTGTTTTAAATTGATCAAAAAGTCAGTTATGTAATCCGTTTCTGTTATTTTATAATCGTTGTTTTTAAGAGTGATTTAATTCTAGCAGTATTTTCTTGTTAGGATTTGATTCAAAGTACAGTTTGTGTGCTTTAGTAACAGACCTAACAACACTTAAGCTACACTTATCATTTATGCTCGTGAAACAGGGCTGTGTAATCTTTGCTTTCTATTTCTACATGATGTTTACCTTTTGTGTTTAAAGTTGGCTATAGTATAAAAATGAGTGCCAGCTACAGTTGGCACATTGTGTAGGATGCTTTGCAGTGCGGGTAAAGTGCAGAAAGGCGTGTGTGTCTTTTTTGTACTATACTACTAGGCATACAGATGTGGATATAGGATTTAGGTAGCACTGTAGGGTACTTGGTGATATTCTTTATACTTTACTGTAGTGTTCTATACATTAGTGCTACACTAATCCTACTTTACATGTTATGTTGCAGTAAAGCTGCTCTACTGGAGTCATGACTGCACTGCATGTACTGTGGGACTGTAGTACAGCAGTGGATTTCTGTTCAGTAGCTGTTATTTTAGCTCGTCATTGAGATTTGGCAGACAGGACACTGACTAGATGTAGAGCTGAAACCGAAACAGTCAAGAAAACGAACATAAAAGAACAGGTGCCTTTTGTTGTATTTTAATTGTATTCCTTTTTTTTTCCCAGCCTTTTGTATATTTTTAAACTGATATTTCTAGGGGGAGCTTAATTTTATTTTATTTCTTTGTTTATTTTAAAGAAATATGTTCTAGTTGAGCATATTTGAATTAATTAAGCAGTGAACCTCTTTAACTCAGTATATTTGAGTTATGCTGATGTAGAAAACTTTTTTATTCTTTTCCGCTATGATTAATGCAGTTGTACGATTGTAAGTTAACCATTAGAATACTTCGATCTAGTGGAAATGTATGATGAGGTGGTCTTGACCTATGTTATCTTGGCTTGCCAATTATGTGAAATACATACACGTTGATTTTGCACTTTTGCCATTTTTATAATTTTCTCTGAGATGTTTATTTTAATATTTAGTTCTAAAAACACAATCACACTTCACAATTTCCCTTTATTGGCATTTCTGTTGGCTTCAGAGTTCAGATTCAGTACAAGCTGTTTAAATTAAATCAATAGGAAAACGATTTAAATATAATAGGCATCTGAGCCAACTAAATATTTTCAGATCTTTACATTTAAGTTGCAATTAATCTAATGAAATAAACTTTAAGATTTCAAATCAGAAATAATTTCCCGTACAGCTTATGGCTGCATCCTTCATTCTTAAATGCTAATTGTACCATATCACAAATAAAGGAAAATTTAAGCATTATCAGGAATCTTCTTTTTTGTGGCTGTAAAATGGGTAAGACAAGCATAAAACAAGTTTTAGAAATCAAAAGTGAATGAGTATCGGGGAGCCAGAGTGATGCAGCTTTAGGCTTTAATGTCGACTTCATTTGAATTAATTAGACAAAAGAACAACAGACATTTCCGAGCAGCAGCTTGATGGCTGAATGATGAATTTTTCCTGGAATCATTTTGTCAGTTTTATTTCTTGGAGAACATTATGATTACAGACGCCTCCTGCCATACTAGGCCACCCTAAGAGCATAAAACTTAGTCTATAGTCTAATCCAATCACATACCTCATTTGTATAATTTAAAAGAACGAATTCTATGTTTCATACATTTACTGAGAGCAAACCCCAGACCAGCATTTACACATGATGCAAAGTCTGGAAGGAGTGAAAAGTGCAAGTGTATAAACTGCTTTATTTAGTTTAAAAAAGGTGCAAAACAAAATGCAAACCAGCAAGCATCATTATTATTTTCTTTATTTATAAATTAGATTTATAATGAGAACAAATTGCCTGTTAAAGTTAATTTCTAATCACTCAAACTTGCACTTTTACACCTAGCTCAGATTCATTTGGATCCTGTGTTTGTTTGAGCATGTGTAAATGCAGTTTTCAAACCTGGCTGTGGGCCGGTGTACAGATCTCTGTTCTAATTCAAATTGGCAGTCTGAGTTTTACTTTGAGTAAGCTCAGGTGTAGAAGAACCCGTGTGTGATACAATCCTGAGGCCAGGCATAAAATAATGTGAATAATTACTTTTTGTTTCAAGCTTTACTAGGATAAAAACAAGATGTTACGACCTGCAGCTAAAAAAGAATGCATTTTAATATATACTGTGCAAAGAGAAGGAACACTGAATTCTTCACCTCAAAGCAGCATGCTTATATATGAAAAGAATCCATTTAAACATTTGATCAACGGTAAGTAAAAGAAAACAGCACTTTTAAGTAAAATTCCATGGTTGGTTAATTTTTTTGTAGCAGCACATACTCCACAGGGAACAAACAGCAAAGAAAATGCTATATTTAATTTCTTACATTTCCTTAAAGATCAATAATGTATCTATCTAAACATGTGCCAACTTTTGTACTTGTTACATTTTCTTTCCAGTATATTAAGTTCATAAATATTAACTATGCATTCTGTTGTGCAGGTATTTTTCCCTCTGTAGAGTATATATTCATGTAATTAGACTAGGGTGTCCAAACCTTTACAAAGGACTGTATTACTTGCTCGGCTGTTATACACACTCCTTCAGACAGCTGTTAGTAAGACAGCTTGCGCACAAAAATCCTTACTAAATTAGGGCCTCGATTCCTCCCAAATGCTCCCTGAATGAGATTTTTTTTTTCATTGTATGTGATTTTACTGTGATAAAACCATGGTGTGTATGTAATGGTGTATAACGGCCAGTACTATTACAGAAGTGCTACTGCAGTGGTTTCAGTTTAACATGCCTTCAATATGGTGCTAAATGAAGGGAAAGAATCGTTAGTGCTAGTCCTCATGTCCTCAGTCTCTTACTGCACTGACAGTCCACATCCTCTTCCCTTCTGTTTTTCAGGCAGCCGTCTGCAATTAAAAAGGGGCAAAAAATATCAGATGAAACAAAAAGCTCTGCCGCTCTTCAGGACTGCAATCTGATATTTCTAGCAAGGCAGAATTTGTATTTTTTCATTTGCTAATTATAAGTGGAATTTGACAAATAGGATAAAAAAAAAACACGATATCTACTTAGAACTGGATTAAATGTTTTGTTTTCACATGTACTTTATGGGGAAAATAAGTCAGAGTATGACAAACAGTAAGCTATAAGTTAGTAGTTATTATGGATGTGTATTGCTATTCTTTGGCACACTTTATTTACATTTCTACTAAACACAATGTATTTTGTCAGATACAGCCCTGAAATGATGGATCGGTATCTGATGCTTTAAATTTGGAATATTTTTTGATTTTTTTTAATGCTTTAAACGTGTATGATGATGACTGAGTACAGATCATAAACATGAACACAGCAGGCTACAGATGGTGGACAAAAATGAGACACTTATTTAAAGTAATACAATTGCACTGTTTTTATTAATTATATATTATTATTTCCTGATGATTTCAGGATGATAATGCCGCCAAATGATTATTGTGGTCTGATGAACACCAGATTAAAGTCAAGCATCTTTCCCAACCTTTTCAATCACCAAAAGTGAAGTAGATCCTCATCTCTTCTAAAATAACGCTCCAACATTTCACTACAAACCATTTTTGAAAGCAATTTAGGAAGAACCAAAACTGTTCTAAGAGGAGCAAGGCATCTAATCTGCTTGGTGATAATAACATCATGTTACTTGTGTCTTGTTTTGTCCATTCCTTTTATATTGTAGGTCACCACCATAAGTTTTGCATCATTCCTCGCAAAGTCATATAGTTAGTGTGTGACGGTAGAATCAGGTCATTATCTGTATCGACCGACACTCATTTTCTTAAAAGTAAGACTGAACTTACTTGGTACAGGTGTAGCAGTTTGTTCAGAGGAACTGGGATACGCCTTCTGCCACTTAAAACAACACACAAACACAATAACTATACATCATATTTTTAAATGATGGAACTATGAAAAACTATGGAAAAATGTCAGCCCTGTTGCTTCCTATTAAGGAAATCATGAAGGAATTAATTCTACACACACAATTCTACAATTCGTAAAAACTTTCTCGTCTTCTGCAAACTCACAATGAACTTGCGGACACCACGGAGTCTGTTAAAACTGATGTAGGAGATGTCATGTTTGTCTTTGCCACTGTCCAGGTCCGTGGTGTAGATCTGTTTGATGCCAGCACCGCGGATCAGAGGTACGCACTCATCACACGGGCACTTAGTCACAAACAGCATTGTGTTCTCCTCCTCCTTCACCTCTGCACTCCTAAGGTAGCAAACGAACAGGCAGAATATTGTGTGAGCTATGTGAAGAAAAAAACCCTGAAAGGAGCTTCACATATTTATTTAACTCATATAAAACAGCCTGATTCAGTTGAAGTCATTAGCTAAATGCGGTGTGTTATAGAGTGCACTCCTTGTAAACTTTGCAGGGAAGTGGAGGCTCCTGCTTCAGCTCATGATGATTTAATAGATGGTGGTAAATTTTATATGCATCATAAACCTGGTCTTTAACTAGCACACACACACTTCTTATTAGCAAGCAAATAATTCTCTACAAAAGGAAGCTAGAGTAGCACCACCAGGTGAGAGTAAATTATAGAACAGTTTCAAACACTTGACAGCTATGTATCAGTCACATAAAATATCAAAGGGTAAATATTGGCCTTAGCTTAAAGCATTATTTATGATTACTGTCATGGTAACAATCTGTTCACATGGTTACATGGTTCTGTATGCTACAGAAGTGTGATCTATATAAGGCACTCCAGTTTAGAAATATAATGGATAGCTCTCAGCCAATCAGAAGTGAGATTCCAATGTCATGAGATAATATTAAACACACCTAAATGTGAGGGCATTTTGCTCAGCGTGGATGATGTATCGGTATTTTCGTTGCTGTCTCTCCTCCTGCTTGTCATCCATCTGTGGAAACTCGGCATACTTTGAGCCCACCGGATAGGCATTATACCCACAGCTTACCAAGTACATGTTACCTGTGCCATCACACTGAGGCTGAAGGGGACAGGGAAAGAGGGAAAAAAGGAAAATACCTTATCATCAACCAAAAATACTAACAAGGCAAACATTGAATAATAAACAGTCAAGCAAAATAACTTGGAAAAAGAAGTCATGACTAAAAACTGACCAGGCCTAAATGTATTCAGTGTGTATGAATTTAGCTAAAATACATATAAAAAGCAGCATATTCCAAACAAATAAATATTAAACAGACATACCTACTGAACACTGTTACTCTGGAAATTTTGGGGGGAAATGGTATTTACAATGTCATTAAACTTTTTAATTTGTCCTCTAAATTCTCCACCCAAAGAACCCACTCAATTTTAACCAGTCAATTGTAACCAGCCAAACAAATTTTAAGCAATGAGAAACCCAGTCAATTACCCTCCCTCAGACACAGCCAGTTGTATTTGTTAAATGCCAGGCCTGGCTAATAGCACAGATTCTATTCATATTCAAACTCAAGAGCTCAAGATGTCAACGATGGTTAGCACATAGGTTGCTGCGCCACCCGCAGGAGTTAAGGCATCCTTGGCCAATTTGCATATTTTGTTCGCTAACATTCAAAAACCATGGGCTCCTTTAAGAATAAAGCTGTGTGAATTTCAGTATATGATTATTGTATCAGCTAATACATTAGCTTTAAGCAAAATGTTTCAACATCATCAATGTTTCAGTGTTTACATATATTATATGTTGCATAAGGAAGTTTAAATGCTTTCTTGAAATAAAATTTTCCAGTAAACTGGAAAATGTGTCAAGTGTCATGCGTCAACTGCCAATCCAGCATTTAAAATAATACAAAATGTCAGAGAGAAGTCAATTTAAATAACAAAAAAATTTAACAAAGAAACAGTGTCTGTAATATGCTAGTCACGAAATACTATACTAGTCAGTGCTAGTCACATCACCACAAAATACTCCAAGAACATTGTAGCATGCAGAGACACAGAATTCCATTTACCAATCTGCCCTCTGCCCAAATCACCGCTCCAACTCCCACTTTAGGATCTTCTAAAATACCACAAAACAAAAACAAGTCATATTACTAAGTTTATTACTTTATTTAATTGAATTCAATGTTACTGTCACAAATCAGCTCATTTTTCAGCTTCTTTAGATTCAAGTCTTTAAAATGACAGCACTAAAGCTGGAAACAAAATGTATTAAGTGTGTATATACTCTGTGTTAAAATGTCAATGGTTGATATACGGCAGTAATACAGGAAATACATATTAGAAAGTAGACCCACATATTCTAGTACATGTATGCTGCAGAGCAGCTAATGTCAATAGGTTTTTCACCTAGAATTGTAACCAAATAATCTAAACAGCTGATATAAAAATGATGTGGATAGATGGGTAAAAATCTTATTCTGAGTGCAGTTTTAACGGCAGACCAAGGCTGCATCTCTTATTCAAACTGGGTTTAACTGGGTTTTTAGAAATGCTTTTAAGGTTCTGTGTATTATTTATTGATTCATGTTTTCTATTATTGTGAAGCACCTTTAACAGCTGTCTTGTATAAAACACTCATATTATTTTGTTTGTTTATTAGGATTTTACCGTCATGTTTTACACTTACATTCATGACAGGAACGGTAGTCACTCATCACACAAGGTTCATCAGTTCACAAGGTTATATCAAACAGTCGTGGACAATTTAGTATCTCCAATTCACCTCACTTGCATGTTTTTGGACTGTAGGAGGAAACCGGAGCACCCGGAGGAAACCCACACGGACACGGGGAGAACATGCAAACTCCAAACAGAAAGGACCCGGACCGCCCCACCTGGGGATCGAACCCAGGACCTTCTTGCTGTGAGGCGACAGTGCTACCCACTTAGCCACGGTGCCGCCCCTCTCATTTTAAAAACTAATAGTAAACCAGATGTAATGTAACTTACTAATACTAACCCCATTTCCAAAAAAAAATGGGATTTTGAAGTACAAAACACTGAACACCAACATCTTGGCTAATCAACTACATCTGGAATGTAATAATCTGTTTTTAATTTAATTGCTTAAATAAACTCAGACATCTCACCTGTTCTGTAAGCCAGTAGTGTGGCTTGGATAATACAGTGTCTCACAACATCCTGAGGTAACGTTCTGTATCCATTGATTATAGGATCTGTCTCATAAAACCCATACTTGTGCTTGAGAACAGGAACACTGGCAGCCACGGAGGCCAGAACCTTGATCAGGTCCTTCATGTGCTGGCGCAGATGACTGAAATATGGTTCTGTGCAAAAGTTATTCAGCCCCATTCTACTGAGCAGGTCCCTGTGCAGATTATCATCCTGTATAAGAAATTTTGTAGAGAAATCAACCCAGTTCCTCCAGCGTTCTGTCCTATACAGTTCATGGATGTCGACTGAGGGGTCATCCGCTGCCATTCTACCCAGAAAGTCACCTTTGCAGGAGGTCTCCTCTACAAACTGAAGCATGGAGTTGGCTAAGGGCTGGAGCAGCACGCAGATGTGCGGCCTGCTGTTAGATTTAAGTCTTTCAGCTGCTGCTGCATCCAGCAAGGCCTCCTGAGAATTAGAACCTGCAGTGCTTATCTCAGCATCAGCCGGCCAGTATGAGATCCTGTTAACACCAGCTGAGAGAAGAAACGAGAAATAAAGATCAGGGACAAATAATTGGCTATAAATAGCTATAAATAAGATACAAAAAGGTAACCACCAGTCTTTAAAACATGTTAATTTGCCTGCAAAGGCCTGAATAAGAATTACATTAATTAAATTCAGATTTTTCAAAGTCAGATGGTCTTAACAAATTATAAATCTTATTTTTATACAGGGTCAACCATGCAAGGCAGGAGTATGATTAGACGGGATTTAAAGCTAGGTCCCAAACTGTGGCCTTTCACATACTACTGGATGTCAGCATATAGGGCATTGGCTCTTAAACTGTGGAATGAGTACCACTCAACAATCTGTCAGACCATGATATTTATATTAGTCCTTTTTAGGTAAATACAAGAGCAGGGAAGTTGTGGCATTTAAGGAGACTGAATCTCATTATATGGGTAAAACATCTAAAATCCTTGCAATTGCTAATTAAGGAATGTTGTTTTTAGACTTGGATTATTTAGTGACTGACTTTATAGCAAGGTGGTAAAACAGACAATGAATAAATAAATTACTTGCAAGGTAGCAACCTAAACCCATCATTGCTCATAAAGACTTAGGCTTTTTTGGCTGCTGAGCAATGGGACTTACATTTAGATTAGAGATTAGAATAACTCTTAGTAAGGGTGCGCAGTAAGGGTCTGTGTGAGTCCTGGTTGGTCATAGAACAAGAAGTGGCTGGCTTAAATGCACATGTAACATGCAATAGGGTATTGGAAACGACTAGATTAGGGATAAAAAACAAATAAAGGGAAAAAAAAACAAAACCATTAGTGCAAGGGGTCCAGAGAAAGTGAGGCTGGAGTAAGCATGATACCATTTCAGCTTGCCTGGTGGTTAGTGAGTGTTAAAAACATAACTAAAAATTGTTCCTATTTTACAACAAACTTTTCAAGTATCTCAATTTAACCAGAAAATTGCAGCTGAGCAAGCACTGGTGACTTACCATTGATGATCATCTTGAGACAGGTGGAACATGGCTTTCTGGAGAAGTACAGATCACAACCTTTCAGTCGGGGTCCATGTCTGATCACTGCTACCTGACCTGCATGCAGCTCATCTCCAGAGCAATGAAGACCCAAGATTCTTTGGTCATGGACCACAACCAGACCAGCGACTTGTGCCTGAAAAAGCTGCATTACAGTTAATGCAACAGTACAGTTAGTTACTGTAAAAAACACTGTTCTTAGATTGAGATTTACCTTCCAAATGCTTATACCAGGGTTACTGATTTTGCAAGTATATTAATCACAGATCAATCACAAAAGAATACAACAAAGTTCATTATGTGGCAGAATGACCAAATACAAATGTTACATGCAACCAAATACTTTATGTTTAAATCTGATGGTTTAAGATTAGGATTTGATTGATCAACCAAAAGAAAATACAAAATAAAAAACAGACATGTTATGTAAAAAATGTGGGTTTGTCTACAATGTGGTAAAATGTGGTTGGGTTGTGGGCATACAGGTACATTACAGAGATGGTAGGTGTATTGTGGTACCCAATGTACCTAGCCAAACATAAGGTTCTGTTTGTGTTTCTTGAAGTAGTCTATGGTGTATACTATGGTGTAAAATTAGCATACCAGTCGAAAGAAAGTCTGAGAGAAATAAAGAAAAAATACTTACAGATTCATTGTCTTGTCTCTGTGATTCCCTCTTGGGAAAAAGTTCCATCCAAAGACTCAATAAGGTGAAGACATTAACTTTGGAAAGTCTCAGTCCATGACCTGGAACAACATAATCTATATTTTATAATTACTGATGTAATTATCTACTGGTAAACTAATGCTTTTCTTGATAGAATATTCCAGCATGTCACTCTTATCTCTATGTAATACTCAAATAGCATATTAGCATATTCAATAAATTGTTCAAATTTCTCTGTAATGATAAAAAAAACAACAGATGTGAAACATACTTAGAGGTTTAAGGGCACTTGCTGGCAAGTGTGTTAGAAGTAATTTTGAGCCCTTTAAAAACTTAAATCACTGCCACCCACCTTCATTCACCTCCAAATAAGTTTAGCGGTCCATGTCCCTTAATTTCATATTCCACCTCTGTTAAGGTTGGGTGATTAAATATGTTTGCAAATCATGTATTTCATAACACAGTTTCTATTGTACATATGTAACTATTATACATTTAAGATTAGTATATTTTGCCTCATGCCTCAATATATAAGAAATAGCTTGAGATACCATGTTGTAATAAACTTTTTTCTTTTAACAGTCATACACTAATATATTTGTGTAAATAACTATACACTTACAAGTTAAATGTTTGGTTTTAGAGTCTTGACTGTGGCATTACAGCCATTAAACTGGATTACCAACTAGACTTTTTAGCTGTTTATTCTTTACAGGATAGCAGAACCAAAGAAGGATTTAAAGCACAGAAAGAATTCTAATTAGAGTAAAATATTCACATTGCAGACAGTTTTTAACTTTCACAACATGACGTATGGTGTGGCTTTACCTTGTGTGTGTCAGTTAAACATTACAAAACGTAAGAAGCAAGTTGGCTGAGATTTCTACAAGATGACAGTCATGACATTTTAGTCCTTTTAATCATAAGATGAAAGCCATTTAGCAATGTTACATTTGGGAATTATATTGGCGGGGTCTTCTATGTGAATAGCAAATAAATGTAAAGAAGTCTGGTTGTACAGTGTGAACAGTGTAAACATGGGTTTCTATTTCCCCCGGGTATAACCTTTAAGGTTTGGATTGAGGTGTAAATTAGGTGTGTCAATGCACATACTGTATGTAACTCCCCCCTCCTGCTATTCGGGATATATTTGGGTGTGGAGTTTTGCTTTAAAGTACAAATACTGTAATATTATATTAAGGTGTCAAAATATCGTCTTTCTATTACTTTTTTAAACACTCAGTAGAAGGGCAGCCACAGACTGCGGTAAAGTTAGTTTTATATTCGACATTCGTTTAACATTCGCCATTCCGATCTATATAAATGGTTCAAAAAACACTTAACACCTACTTATTTTACGATTTCTTGCACAGATTTAAGTGGGCAACATACTACAAAAGCTATTTTATAATAATTTTAAGGTTAAATGTATTTATTTAAAGAAAGATTAAAATGAAACCGCTGATCAAGCGTCAACTTCAGCTAAAGCGTTAGGGAGCGTCATCAAACTAACAGAAAAACGTAGGAAACATTTACTCTACACTCATTACAGAGAAAAAAATCCATTAAAGTCTTGTAATGTATTCATGGTTTCATGTCAATCTATTTTTTATAAACACAAATTATTGTATCTCACAACCTACAAACCTTGTTTTATAGATACTGTTTTTATATGTCAGTTATTTTAATTTAAAATTAAGATAAAAAAAATCCATGATATTTTGATATTGGAGACAAATAAATCTATTCAACTATGATATGATTTAATATAATAAACCCAAACTATTTTTAATATACACATATTAATGTCCCTCACATCCTACAAGCCTTGTTTTTTAAATAATACTTTTATTTTAAATGTATTTAAATTTATAGTTTATATCAATGAATACGTAATAAGTGTTTATAAGAGATACATCTATTAAACTCTTAAATGATTAAATGTAAGAAACCCAAACTATTTTAATATACACATATTAATGTCCCTCACATCCTACAAACCTTCTTTTTTAAATAATACTTTTACTTTTAGTTTATTTTAATTTATACTTAAGATCAAAGAAAACCATAATACTTTTATATTGGAACTACAGAAATCTATTAAACTCTGATATCATTTAATACAATAAACCCAAACTATTTTTAATATACACATATTAATGTCCCTCACATCCTACAAAAATTGTTTTATAGATACTGCTTTTATTTTTACTCTATTTTAATTTACAGTTAAGATCAATGAATACGTTAGAAATGTGTATAAGAGATAAATCTATTAAACTCTTACATGATTTTATATAAGAAACCCAAACTATTTTCAATATACACATATTAATGTCCCTCACATCCTACAAACCTTCTTTTTTAAATAATACTTTTATTTATTTATTTTTTTAATTTATACTTATGATCAATGAATCCATAATACTTTTATATTGGAACTAAAGAAATCTATTAAACTCTGATATCATTTAATACAATAAACCCAAACTATTTTTAATATACACATATTAATGTCCCTCACATCCTACAAAACTTGTTTTATAGATACTACTTTTATTTTTAATTTATTTTAATTTATACTTAGGATCAATTAATTCATAATACTTTTATATTGGAACTAAAGAAATCTATTAAACTCTTACATGATTTAATATACTAAACCCAAACTATTTTTAACATACACATATTAATGTCCCTCACATCCTACAAGAGTTGTTTTATAGATACTACTTTTATTTTTAATTTATTTTAATTTATACTTAGGATCAATTAATTCATAATACTTTTATATTGGAACTAAAGAAATCTATTAAACTCTTACATGATTTAATATACTAAACCCAAACTATTTTTAACATACACATATTAATGTCCCTCACATCCTACAAGAGTTGTTTTATAGATACTACTTTTATTTTTAATTTATTTTAATTTATACTTAGGATCAATTAATTCATAATACTTTTATATTGGAACTAAAGAAATCTATTAAACTCTTACATGATTTAATATACTAAACCCAAACTATTTTTAATATACACATATTAATGTCCCTCACAACCTACAAAAGTTGTTTTTTAAATAATACTTTTATTTTTAGTTTATTTTAATTAATAGTTAAAATCAATGAATATGTAATGTGTGTATAAGAGATAAATCTATTAAACTCTTACATGATTTAATATAATAAACCCAAACTATTTTTAACATACACATATTAATTTCCCTCACATCCTACAAAAGTTGTTTTATAGATACTACTTTTATTTTTATTTTATTTTAATTTATAGTTAGGATCAATGAATCTATAATACTTTTATATTGGAACTAAAGAAATCTATTAAACTCTGATATCATTTAATATAATAAAACCAAACTATTTTTAAAATACACATATTAAGTTCCCTCACATCCTACAAAAGTTGTTTTAAAAATACTGCTTTTATTTTTATTTTATTTTTATTTATAATGAAGATCAATAAACCTATAAAACTTTTATATTGAAACTAAATAAATCTATTAAACTATGATATGATTTAATATAATAATGTCAAACTATTTTTAGTAAACACATATCAATGTCCCTCACATCCTACAAATGTTGTTTTAAAAATACTTCTTTTTTTTTTTCATTTATAGTTAAAATTTTTATATACATAATACTTTTATATTGGAATTAAATAAATCTATTAAACTCTGATATAATTTTATATAATAAACCCAAACTATTTTTTATATACACATATTAATGTCCCTCACATCCTACAAACCTTGTTTTGTAGATACTGCTTTTATTTTTATTTTATTTTTATTTATAGTTAAGATCAATTGATCCATATTATGTGTATATCAGAGATAAATCTATTAAACTCTAAAATGATTTAATATAATAAAGGCAAGCTTTTTTTGATAAACACATATTAATGTCCCTCACATTCTAAAAACATTGGTTTATAGATACTGCTTTTTTTTATTTTATTATTTTAATTTATACTTTAGACCACTGAATCCTCAACACTTTTACATTGGACACAAATAAATCTATTAAACTCTAATATAATTTAATATAATGAAGTCAAACTATTTTTAATATAAACATATTAATGTTCCTCACAACCTACAAACCTTGTTTTATAATTACTGCTTTTATTTTTATTTTATTTTTATTTATAGTTAAAATTAGTACATTCATAATACCTTTATATTGGAACTAAATACATTTATTAAACTCTGATAAGATTTAATATAATAAAACCAAACTATTTTTATATACACACATTATTGTCCCTCACATCCTACAAACATTGTTTTATAGATACTGTTTAAATTTTTTTTATTTTAATTTATAGTTAAGATCATTAAATCCAAAATAAGTGTGTACAAGAGATAAATCTATTAAGTTCTGATATAATTAAATATAATTAACCCACACTATTTTTTATATACACATATTGATGTCCATAACATCCAACAGTTGTTTTGTAGATACTTCTTTTATTTAGATTTTATTTTATTTTATGGTTCAAATCCATAATAAAAAAACCCTAATAAGTGTGTATCATAGATAAATCTATTAAACTCAGATTTGATTTAATATAATAAAATAAAACTATTTTTTAAAAACACATATTAATGTCCCTTATATCCTACAAACCTTGTTTTGTAATTACTGCTTTTATTTTTAATTTATTTTAAATTAAAGTTAATATCTGTAAATACATAATAATTGTATATCAGAGATCAATCTATTAAACTCTGAAATAATATACTATAATAAAGTAAAACTATTTTTTATATACACATATTAATGTCCTTCACATCCTACAAACATTGTTCATAAGATTTATTTATTTCCAGTATAAAAGTATTATGGATATTTTGATCATGATTATAAATTAAAATAAAATAACAATAAAAACAGTATCTATAAAACAAGGTTTGTAGGATGTGAGAGACATTAATATGTAATTAATAAAAATAGTTTGACTTTATTATTTTAAATTATATCAGAGTTTAACAAATTTAACTCTTATACACACTGATTATGGATTTATTATTATGGATTTTAACTATAAATTAAAATAAAAAAAAAATATGAGCATTATCTATAAAACAAGGTTTGTAGGTTGTGGGGGACATTAATATGTGTATTTAAAAAATAGTTTGGGTTTATTATATTACATCATATCAGAGTTTAATAGATTTATTTAGTTCCAGTATAAAAGTATTATGTATATAACAATTTTATCTATAAATTAAAAAAATAAAAATTAAAGCATTTTCTATAAAACAGGGCTTGTAGGATGTGAGGGACATTAATATGCATATATTAAAAATAGTTTGGGTTTATTATATTAAATTATATCAGAGTTTAATAGATTTATTTATCTATAGTATAAAAGTATGTATTTTATTGATCTTAACTATAAATTAAAATACAAAAAAAACAGTTTTTTTAAAACAATGTTTGTAGGATTTGAGGGACATTAATATGTGTATATTAAAAATTGTTTAGGTTTATTATATAAAATCATGTCAAAGTTTATTAGATTAAACTCTGATACACACTTATTATGGATTCATTGATCTTAAGTATAAAAAAAAAAAATAATACAAATCTATTAAACTCTGAAATCATTTAATATACTAAACCCAAACTATTTTTATTATACACATACTAATGTCCCTCACATCCTACAAAATTTTTTTTTTTTAAATAATAATTTCATTTTTGGTTTATAATTTGGGTTTATTATATTAAATCATATCACAGTTTAATAGATTTATCTCTGATAACCACTTATTATGGATTTATTGATCTTAAGTATTAATTACAAAAAAAAAAAAAGCAGTAATTATAAAACAAGGTTTGTAGGATGTGAAGGACATTAATATGCGTATATTAAAAAAACTTTGGGTTTATTATATTAAATGATTTCAGAGTTTAACAGATTTATTTATCTTCAATATAAAAGTATTATGGATTCATTGATCCTAACTATAAACAAAAATAAAATAAAAATAAAAGCAGTATCTATAAAACAAGGTTTGTAGGATGTGAGGGACATTAGTATGTGTATATTAAAAATAATTTGGGTTTATTATATTAAATCATGTAAGAGTTTAATAGATTTTTTTGTTCCAATATAAAAGTATTATGGGTTTACTGATTTTAACTATAAATTAAAATAAATTAAAAATAAAAGTATTATTTAAAAAACAAGTTTTGTAGGATGTGAGGGACATTAGAATGTGTATAATAAAAATAGTTTGGGTTTAATGTATTAATTAATATCATAGTTTAATAGATTTCTGTAGTTCCAATATAAAAGTATTATGGTTTTCTTTGATCTTAAGTATAAATTTAAATAAATTAAAAATAAAATTATTATTTAAAAAACAAGTTTTGTAGGTTGTGAGGGACATTAATATGTGTATATTAAAAATAGTTTGGGTTTATTATTTTAAATCATGTAAGAGTTTAATAGATTTCTTTAGTTCCAATATAAAACTATTATGGATTCATTGATCCTAAGTATAAATTAAAATACATTAAAAATAAAAGTAGTATCTACAAAACAACTTTTGTCGGATGTGAGGGACATTAATATGTGTATGTTAAAAATAGTTTGGTTTTATTATATTAAATCATGTAAGAGTTTAATAGATTTATTTGTTATACACACTTATTACGTATGCATTGATATAAACTATAAATTAAAATAAATTAAAAATAAAAGTATTATTTAAAAAAGAAGGTTTGTAGGATGTGAGGGGCATTAATATGTGTATATTAAAAATAGTTTGGGTTTATTATTTTAAATCATGTAAGAGTTTAATAGATTTCTTTAGTTCCAATATAAAACTATTATGGATTCATTGATCCTAAGTATAAATTTAAATACATTAAAAATAAAAGTAGTATCTACAAAACAACTTTTGTAGGATGTGAGGGACATTGATATGTGTATATTAAAAATAGTTTGGGTTTCTTATAATAAATCATGTAAGAGTTTAATAGATTTATCTCTTATACACACATTCCGTATTCATTGATCTTAATTATAAAAAAAAATAAAAATAAAAGGGTTATTTAAAAAAACAAGTTTTGTAGGATGTGAGGGACATTAATATGTGTATATTAAAAATAGTTTGGGTTTAGTATATTAAATCATGTAAGAGTTTAATAGATTTGTCTCTTATACACACATTACGTATTAATTGATTTTAACTATTAATTAAAAAAAACTAAAAATAAAAGTATTATTTAAAAAACAACTTTTGTAGGTTGTGAGGGACATTAATATGTGTATATTAAAAATAGTTTGGGTTTATTTTATTAAATCATGTAAGAGTTAAATAGATTTATCTGTTATACACACTTATTACGTGCATTGATATAAACTATAAATTAAAATAATTTAAAAATAAAAGTATTATTTAAAAAAGAAGGTTTGTAGGATGTGAGGGACATTAATATGTGTATAGTAAAAATAGTTTGAGTTTAGTATATTAAATGATATCAGAGTTTAATAGATTTATTTAGTTCCAGTATAAGTGTATTATCAATTCATTGATCATAAGTATAAATTAAAATAAATTAAAAATAAAAGTAGTATCTATAAAACAACTTTTGTAGGATGTGAGGGACATTAATATGTGTATGTTAAAAATAGTTTGGGTTTCTTTTATTAAATCATGTAAGAGTTTAAAAGATTTCTTTAGTTCCAATATAAAAGTATTATGGATTCATTGATCCTAATTATAAATTAAAATAAATTAAAAATAAAAGTAGTATCTATAAAACAACTTTTGTAGGATGTGAGGGACATTAATATGTGTATGTTAAAAATAGTTTGGTTTTATTATATTAAATCATATAGGAGTTAAATAGATTTATCTCTTATATACACTTATTACGTATGCATTGATATAAACTATAAATTTAAATAAATTTAAAATAAAAGTATTATTTAAAAAAGAAGGTTTGTAGGATGTGAGGGACATTAATATGTGTATATTAAAAATAGTTTGGGTTTCTTTTATTAAATCATGTAAGAGTTTAATAGATGTATCTCTTATAAACACTTATTACGTATTCATTGATATAAACTATAAATTAAAATAAATTTAAAATGAAAGTATTATTTAAAAAACAAGGTTTGTAGGATGTGAGGGACATTAATATGTGTATATTAAAAATAGTTTGGGTTTATTATATTAAATCATATCATAGTTGAATAGATTTATTTGTCTCCAATATCAAAATATCATGGATTTTTTTATCTTAATTTTAAATTAAAATAACTGACATATAAAAACAGTATCTATAAAACAAGGTTTGTAGGTTGTGAGATACAATAATTTGTGTTTATAAAAAATAGATTGACATGAAACCATGAATACATTACAAGACTTTAATGGATTTTTTTCTCTGTAATAAGTGCAGAGTAAATGTTTCCTACGTTTTTCTGTTAGTTTGATGACGCTCCCTAACGCTTTAGCTGAAGTTGACGCTTGATCAGCGGTTTCATTTTAATCTTTCTTTAAATAAATACATTTAACCTTAAAATTATTATAAAATAGCTTTTGTAGTATGTTGCCCACTTAAATCTGTGCAAGAAATCGTAAAATAAGTAGGTGTTAAGTGTTTTTTGAACCATTTATATAGATCGGAATGGCGAATGTTAAACGAATGTCGAATATAAAACTAACTTTACCGCACAGTGGCTAAGTGGGGAGCACTGTCGCCTCACAGCAGGAAGGAGTGTGGAGTTTGCATGTTCTCCCCGTGTCTGCGTGGGTTTACTCCGAGCGCTCCGGTTTCCTCCCACAGTCCAAAGACATGCAAGTGAGGTAAATTGGAGATACTAAAATTGTGTTCGATACAACCTGTGTGAACTAATGAACCTTGTGTAATGAGTAACTACCTGTCCTGTCATGAATGTAACCAGTGTAAAACATGACGTTAAAATCCTAATAAACAAACAAACAAACACTCAGTAGAAAATGACAACATCTAAACCAGTACACCAGCTTTAGTAGGCTAACTAAACAGTGGCTCTTTAGTAGATATTTAGGACAGAGCCTGTAATGTGGGGTTAAACCGGCCTCTCTTGGTCAGTACTAACCTTGTAGTTTGCTGTCGGTCTGTGTGCTGCTGTCCTTGACTTTAGTAAAATCATCTTCACTGTCTGAATTGAAACCGTTTTCTATTTTTCCACAGTCCTGTCGATATTCGCTGTTTAAAGCTGCCATTCAGTCCCAATAACAGATGTCAATAATAAAGATGGTTAATGATTCTTCTGCCCTACATCTATTTACATCTGATCCTCCTCCAGGAAGAGCCTTCATCTGACGTTTGGACCTGGGTTGCCACGTATTACAAACATAAATCCCCGGATTCACTCTAACTGGCTGTACTTGGACTTCACGCAGGTAAACAGGGACTGGGTAGCGCTTTATGTTAGGCTGGCCAGATTTCCTAACAAGCGATTTGGGAATCCATCCCCAAGACAAAGCAACTGGGGCGGCACGGTGGCTAAGTGGGCAGCTCTGTCGCCTCACAGCAAGAAGGTCCTGGGTTCGATCCCCAGGTGGGGTGGTCTGGGTCCTTTCTGTGTGGAGTTTGCATGTTCTCCCCGTGTCTGCATGGGTTTCCTCCGGGTGCTCCGGTTTCCTCCCACAGTCCAAAGACATGCAAGTGAGGTGAATTGGAGACACTGAATTGTCCATGACTGTGTTTGATATAACCTTGTGAACTGAAGAAACTTGTGTAATGAGTAACTACCGTTCCTGTCATGAATGTAACCAAAGTGTAAAACATGACGTTAAAATCCTAATAAACAAACAAGGCAGCTGAGGCTCCTGGTTGGTTGAATGTTAACAAAAATACCGGGTCCCCAGGTCGGGCGGTCGGAGTCCTTTTTGGGTGTCTGCGTGGGTTCCTCCCACAGTCCAAAGACATGCAAGTGACACAAAACTGTCCATGACTGTGTTTGATATTGAACATGTTAACTGATGAATCCTGTGTAATCAGTAACTGCCTTTCCTGTCATAAATGTAACCAGTGTAAAAACATGACGTTAAAATCATTTGTTATTAAATAATAATAAAATAATGGTGTCTATGCAATGCAGGAACTGGTTTATATGCATAATCAAACAATTTTACTGACACAAAGAAACAGATTTACTTATTCTTTAGTGTAAAGATTTATTTTGGTCACATTTGTAGCACTTCTAAGTACAAAATTACGTCTAGTGAAAAAAAGCTATACAATATATACAGTACATTTCACAAAAGCAATTCGCCTTTACACACAAAGTAAACAATTAATTTCGGATGAAGCTTATACACAACATTTTAACCTGTAACAATAAGTAAATGTGCTGTTTTCATGAAAAGCACCTCAATGACATTCTCGCTCTCTCATCCTCACCCACAAATCAATACTTTTCGTATATAATGTACCCCCCTCCTTGTTTCTTTTAATCTTGTCATTTCCAGTTCCCAACTCCTCCAACAGGTGTGCAGTTGCCAACCTCTTCTTTACAATAGTGGCTTCATATATAGGGCTATACTACTGTACAGAGAGTTCACACTATGACCTGTGTGTATCCCCCAGACACAGCCAATTGTGTCTATTGAGCACCCAGCCAGACAGCACAGCTGAGATTTGAAATTGAGCTTTTTCCAGAGTGTTTATTTTATTTTTTATCAAGTAACAGCATATGAGGCACTCTTTAACGAAGACCAATTAAAATTCTTAAATTCGTATCTTTCAAGGAGGTCAAAAGAAATTGCATCGTCAATATATTTGTTCTGACAAACTATTTGCAATGAAATGCGTTAAAGCCGCAAGCACAAATAGTAAACTGTATGCTGTAAGTAAACTCTGACTGCAAAATACAAAAATCTAAGCTGTTTTACTGAAGTACACCACAAGCAGCACTGTCAATATGCATGGAATGCCCAGAATGTAAGACTACTATTAAGTGTCTTGGTCAGTGCTGGAGCAAAAGCTGATTTTACACAGCTAATGTAAGAAAGTTAATCTTATGGGGTCACAAACATTAATGTAACAAACATATTTCTGATATTTTCCAATACCAACACCTTCCTATTATATAGCACAATGATACATACAAAAGATTATTGCATTGCACCAAATCAAGAAACAAATACAGCCCAACAATTACACTAATGTCAGCCCCCGTTTTGCCGGTTAGGATGTAAGAGGGGTAAAACTTTGTGTAGGTGCTTTCAATAATACATACATTACAAATCTACACCAATAAAAATACAAATCATTTAGGTTCAGCCACAGTGCAAACAAGGCCAACAGTAAGTGTGACTATATTAGTATAATTCTATAGTCTCTACACTTACTGTCAATATCATTCATGGAGTTATTCAAGGCTAAAGACCAGATGGTAACAATGGTAAAGTATGAGCTAGGTTAAAATCTGTCACTAATAAAGGTACATGTATTGGTGTTTAAATTTAGTGTAGTGGTGTTTAGGTTTTCCAAGTGCTTAGTAAATCTAGGAACATACTGAACACCTACAGATCCACAATCTCATACATAAAAAAGCCTGTTGAACTGACAGCATGCCCTCCTCAACTAGATGTAAACAATTTGTCAGTGACGTAAATTTATATTTGCAGTGAAACTGGTGAGGAAAAAAGCCCTTTTGGTGCTCTACTTCCAGGGAGTCACCAAAAGTTAGTAACAGTGCTCTCTAGTGGTTTGAATGACTGTTTGCAGTAACAGATAAGCTTATATAACAGAACTCAGTTTTTGAAGGCTCCGCAGCGGCTGGCTCTGCAGATAAACTCCTTCAGCATGTTCCCATCAATCTGCCAGAATGCTGCAGTCTGAGTCACCTCAGTCAGGTGGTTTACACAAAACTTGAAACAGAACTCCTCAAGGTCCTTAAAGAACAAAGCAATATCATGACTGAGTGTTGTACTTAAAACCAGCTTTAATCAAATAGCTTTGCAAATTAAACATATTTTCAACAGACCAGTAATTTATTTATAGTAAAAAAAGAACCTTTTCCTGAAGCAAATATAATAGTTCTGTTTGGGTTGTTTTAGCTTTCTATGTGACTGTCAAAAAAAAAAAAAAAAAAAAAAAAAAAAAAATGCGAGCGCAAAGCTGAACAAGAAAATTCCTCGATGCCTCTGTTTTAATGGACTGACATAAAGTGCTCAATTTTTATTAATAGGTAAAAATTGATGCCTTAAACATATTTCGCTAATTTTAGTGATTAACAAAATATAAAAAGTGTTTTTTACTTAGTGTTAGTATTTAATCGTAGATAAAAACTACCATATCCACAAACTGAACACAAAAATATAAACCCATAAAAACACAAGAATTTTTGTAGATTTGCGTTTGATGTCTTTTACGGAACAAAATTGTTACACCTGGAAAGGTTGCTCTATTTATTTTGAATTTTTACCCTAAATAGGGCCATGCAATATAATATCATATTTGCAAAAAAATAACATTGTAATACTCTTTTTTTTAATATTTTCTCAATTTTCTGTAACAATCCTGTAACTACTGGTTTATCCTAATACATTTGTAAACATGAAATAAAAAATGCTTATGATATGAAACTGCTTTGACCTAAATAGTAGTTTAATTGAGTGCGGACCATTATTATGATTTCTGAACATTCTAACATTGATTCAAACTGAAGATATAGAATATGCTACTTAAATGCTAAGTGAATAAAAAGACATAATTGTGCATGTACCTCAGCATCATATCTGACAGCAGCAGCGAGCAGGGAGAAGGCGTTCTCTACAGTAATGCCCCTCTTTATAATGTGCTGACACAGCCGCTTCAGCCTGTTCTCACAGTATGAGGTCGCCAAATCCAGCAGTCCTGTAGGAAAGGATAAAATTGCTTAATGACTGCTGCATTATAAATACTAATGAAATGATATAGACAAACCCAAAACAAGGGTGGCAGGAGGCATGGTATCATAATTACCATTGACAAATTGCAGTACCATAATTTGTGTTACATTATTTAATGCTTATGATACAGTTGTCAATGTCAAACTATTTTGCTTAAGACGGCATGTACTAAATTAATAAAAAAATTAATGACTGAACTCACCAATGGCATCCTCTGGAGGAAGATCTACAGTGTCTGTGTAGAGGAACTCGAGAAAAGAACGGTAGACAGGGTAGGAGAACTGATCAATTTCAACCACCTCTTTTATATCTTCATTCCAGTGAGATTGGAACATGGAGCGAAAGTGTTCACATCTGTAATGAAGAGATGTAATGTGGTAAGATGATGTTTTGGTGAATATCCGGAACAACAGACCAGCTACAGTCATTGAAATATAAACTTTCGTTATTTCGTCTTTGTCCTAAATCACATGCTTGGTACAATCTAGGCTTGAGGTACAAATGACACTATTTGTAATGTACTAAATGAACACACATTTCATTACAGTTACACACAAAAAAAGAGGTTGGCTGGGAATATAACTTACCATGCCGCTAGCTAAAAGTCACAAATTTAATTTTATTAAACTTGCATATGACAACAGTGCTAGATCAGCACTTAAGATCCTTGTTATTTACAAAGGGTTCCCACTGTTAAGGCAATTAATCCTCAGTTGATTGGACTGAATCCTGCTTTAATGCAAGTCGCTTTAAATAAGAGTCAGCAATACAAAATGTAATTTGTAAACACATAATTAGTAATAATAGAAAAAAAATAGATTTCAAGGGCCACAGATAATTTACTGTTAACAAATTTTTGTACACTAGAGAATAAAACTCCATACTGGCTTATAGACTTGGCACTACATGTCTGTTTTAATTTAAATAGATGGGAGTCTGATCTTGTATAACTGGAAATAACTGCCTGCAGACATTTCAAATGAGGCTTTGTCTTTGCTAAAAATTATCATGTCACTTTGCATATTATGCAACAAAAGTTTGCAGAGAATCGGTTTGGTTACTGAGTATGTCACTATCTGAGCAGCGTTAATTCATATGATACTGATATCATACTAAAATGAAAAGCATTAAAGCAGTGTTTACAGTTTAATAATACTAAATAATAAACTGTGATAAAAATCAGCAGTAAGTAAAATAAAGTGCAGACCTGATTTTAAGAACTGCTTTATGGACATGAATAAATCTTCCGTCTACGCTAAACTTGAGGTCTGAGGTCTCGGGACTGTCAAACTCTTTCTTCAGAGCCTGGGCCACAGTTAAGAAGTCATCATGCTCTACAAAAAGAATGACAGCTGTATTATTACACTGCAGGTAAATACTATATAGCCATATAATACACATTAGCTTTCAACATATGGGATTTTCAGCTTTCAAAAGAGGAGTAATGTGAATAAAACTACAGGCAGATGTCATAGTTCCGTAAAACTAGCACGAAATCTTAGAGAAGAGCTTTTTTTTAATTCTCCATAAACCCACCTGTGGACAGCAGCCTCCACATGACTGCAGGGGTGGAAAAGCAGGCAAACACATCATCAGTGCTGCTGAGGTGTGTGTGGTGGGGCAAAACAATGGCCTGACCTCTGCACTGACCCCACATGTAAACCCGGCCACTCTGAGTCTTTCCTGCCGAGGTGTGTGTGGAGTGGCACGATGCTATTTCTACAATCCTGCAAAAGTTTGAGAAGAGGAAATGAAATGCAAGATTGCATAAGGGAAGGAAAAGTTGTATAAGTGGCACAAAAAGTAAAAATCACAGACAGAAGTCAAGAACTTCAGTTAATGTTCACAATAACAACAGAATACTCAAGAGTGACTTTGGGATGGTTGTTCTGGCCTTGTAGATGCCAGACAGACTGGTTTAAGTATGTCACAAACAACTGATCTCCTGGGATGTGTTTATGCACAACAATTTATATAGTTTACACAGTGGCAATTTTAATAATACTTTAGCTGCTCATCAATCCAGGATTGCTGTACACTGCGCTTTATAATGCACCACACAGGGAACAGGCCAATCTGACACAAATAGTCAAAACCTGTTTCATGTTCTTGTTATACCAAATTATACCATGACCTGTGGATGAAACAGAAAAAAGGACAAAAGCCTCCACCATTCACTCACCTCTCTTTTTCAGCCATGACCTGAACAGGACTGAGCTGATTGCTCTTGTTGCCTATACCGAGCTGACCATATGTGTTGGCTCCCCAGGCATATAAAAGCCCTTCGTCTGTTAGTGCCAGCGAGTGGGCGTAACCACAGGCAATCTGAAAAACACAACATAAGCTTCAACTAAATACAGCAAGCTAACTAAGCCCAATAGCCCAATAAAAGATTCAGTGAATTTTTGTTAATAGTACAACTTGTTTTGTGTACTTGTACATTTTGTTACCTAAAAATGTGCTGATACGATTGCATAATACCAAATGTTAGTATATAAAGTTCAAGTTTAAATGACAGGAGACCAGTCTTACCCCCTTGGACACCTTGCACACTGTGGTTGGCTGTATTAATTCTTTTTGTAACTTTTTTGTGTACATTACATTACAACAGAAGTGTATTGTGTCTGTTATATTACAACAGAAGTGTAATGAAACATCAAAAAAGTCTGTGTTATAAGACAAAATGCTTGTCTCTGCAACCTGTACAACAAATGTCTTACATAAGAAGTGTAAACATTCACTTATTTTTGTCATTATTATTCTGCAGTATGCAGTATTTTGTAGAAAAGTCTGATGTTGTGTTTTTAACTTGTAGTAGAATGTACTGGGTGTACTTTACTCTTACCTGTAGAATGCAGACACCCTGAAGTCCCTGTAGACGGCATGGTGTCAGCTGATTACCATTATTCCCCAACCCAAGCTGTCCATTACCATTATAGCCCCAACCATACACCTAGGATAACACAGATGGACATAGATTGATATGCACCTGAGAATTAGGATTAATACTTTGTACAGTTAAAAAAGAATACAAATAAAACAATTGTTTGCCTTATTAGTGCCATGTTTTTTTTGCAATTTTAACAACAGGAATCAGTGTTTTGTGCTTGTTTTATTGGTCTTTAAATACAGTCATTTAAAAAAAAGTGTAAGGTGATGGCAGATTTTTTTTCTGGATTTCCCCCTTTTATCCAGCAGAACATCACACTCCTCCTACCAACACATGTCCAATCTAATCACTGATTGCAGATTTGAGGATACATAAGGAAATTTGAAGAAAATTAAGCATTCATCAGCATGACCCTGATTGTAGACCTAATCTTATTGATCAGACAAATAATTCAAAATTGAACCAACAATCTTATATATCACATATATCATGCTCAATACTGTTACTAACAAGATTATATTGTGGCACGTCTAACAAAATTCATAAAAGATTCATTTTTACCTCACCGTTTTCTGTCACTGCCATGGAGGAGGTCTGGCCACAAGCAATGCTGACTACCGCTTTGCTATTGAGGCAGTTGGAGACCTTACGTGGTACTGGCTGGTTGGCGGTGGAGCCTGAACCCACCTGACCACAGTTATTATAACCCCAAGCAAACACCTGAGTAAACAACAAAGAAAAGGTCCTGGTCATCCTGGTCAGGGTTGCAGAAACAGCCAATCATGTCTGTGTAGATGTCCGGCTGGCCGATAGCAATGTTGACAATTTCATCTGAGTTACAATTTCTACACGTTTCAAGGATAATAAAAGCAAACCTGACCACAGTTTGGATTTCTGCACAAGGGTGAAAGTGGGTGATTAAGTGTGGGCTGATGGGTAAAAATGCACTTAAAAGCAAATCCATAACACAAAGTGCACAAAATGTCAAGGGGCCTGAATACTTTCTGAATCCACTAAACAATGCAGACTAGCAAAGCAGACTCTACAGTAGATGATGTAAAATAAATGCCTGCTTATCAGTAGTAAATGGATTAACTGTAAAGACAAACATTGGCAGGTCACACTGAAGCCTGAGGGGAAAACAACAGCCTTTCAGGCTTAGTACCAAATCACATGATGGCTTTTACAGTGAGTGCAGAATCACTAAAACACCAATTCACGTTTTATTTCTATCTAAAAGCTTAGTATTTTATAGCTAGCCTAAAGCTGACCTAATAAAAATACTTTTTTTTAAAAATACAATTAGGCATTAAAATGGCACATTAAAAGCAGAACTATTAGAGCTTCTCTCACAGTATCTTACCTGATTATTAGAAACTTTCAATATATATGGCAATGACACATCTCTCACAAACATGTAATGAAGAAGAAATACAGTCTAAAATCAAGTTGTTTTACAGCTGTAAGCCCTTTTGATTTCACAAACTTTAAAGTTTTGCATTAATGGGGTTTTACATACATTTACATACACTTGCAGTTGTATATCACAAATAGGCCTTTAAAATAGGTGGCATGCAAGTAGATCAGTCTTAATTTTCATGGTGCCTTTCTCACCTCGCCATCATGGGTCTGGGCCAGTGAATGATGTGATCCACAAGCCACCTCAATCACCCTCTTGTTCTGCAGGTTAGTTGACACATTCACAGGAGACACCCCCTGATTTGTACTCCCATTACCTAGCTGACTGTATCCATTGTGTCCCCAGGCATACAGGTGCCCCTCTGCAAAGGCAAAGGATGCACTGATCTGAGGAGAAACAATACACTGGCGCTACAGTATTCAAAAATATGTATTCATCCCATTAAACTGCTGAACATGAACTGAACTGTTTAGTAATGTGTCTAATAAGTTGTTCAACTGTGGTGCAGATCAGATATAAATGTAGAGGTTGTAAAAACTGCATAAAAGTGCTGAGAAATAATAGCAAGTATATAAATGACACATGACAATGACGCATGACAATCACGGCCCTCGTCGGTCAGAAGCAGGGGTGGCGGCAACAATGAGAAAGACATAGGATTTGATTGAACATGACTGGATTGGGTGAAAAAGGAAAACCTAAATAAATAAATAGTGTATGGATGTAGGGATTAAGTGCAGGACAGTTTGGTCCTGCAAATGTATTTTCCACATTTAAATCCTGAGACAAAGAAGGGCCTTGGCCTTTTTCTACCTGGTGCTACTTGCAGATATCTTCCCAGTTTATGGAAACATGATGCATAGTGAAACAAGGTGCTGGATGTAAAAGGGCTTACCCTCAGAAGCAAGAAGCACATGTGGTCCACTGCCATAGCTCAAACTGACCACCTTCTTTCCACTCAGACAGTCCAATTTTTTAGGGATAACTGTGCTCTGGCTGTCCCCTGTGCCCAAACAGTTACTGCAGTTCAGCCCAAACACAAACACCTACAGAGCAAAAATCAAAACCTGGTATTCCAAAACATCAAATGGGTTTGGGTTAGCCAAAATATTTGAATTCTGTTATATACCACAATTTAAACCGTGTTACAATATGCTAATGCTAGACTCTCGGAATCCAATCCTTCAGATTTTAAAACACAAAACAAAATAACAACAGTTTGCCTACTGATGTTTCAGGGGCAGTGCTGATAGGCTGGCTGATAACAGAGCTGAGATTTGAATGTGTGTTTTACCAGTGCCACCTGAGTGCTCCACAATAACTGCATTTTAAGTCAATAGAAGTAGTTCTATCTGCTTCCGTAATCATGCTAGACAAATTTCAGAGCTTGTAGACAGTCATTGGTAATGTCTAAAGACTTACTGTCTTTGTGTCTGTCTTTTACCTGAATGTAATCACAATGGATGTGGCTGAAATAAAAGACTCTTGTAATCAAAAGAAGTGTCCAAGACTTAGAAGGAAAGTTAGTCAAGCTATAAAATCCATATGAAAGTAGATCTGCTGACATAACTTTGTCCCTAATGCTAAGTACAATCTGGCAACATTTCGGTTCAATTATTACAAACTACAGACTACAAATGTCTTGATTAAGACCCAAGTAATTCTTTTTAAAACTGTCTTGCTGGTACTGGTTAAGCCCGTTTGACTGGGTTAATTGGACAAACCTTGAAAGCTGGCTACACACCACATGTCACTCACCTCATCATCGTGAGTGACGTAGATGGCTTCGTTGGCAGATGTCCCAAAAATGCAGGCCTTCCGTATAGAGGAAGTCTCCTGTGCGCTTAGAAGGCTGAAAAGAGGCCATTTGCTAGTATCCACCATGGCTCCACAACTGATGCTCCAACGAAAAGATGCAACCCTGCTACTTATAAGGGAAATGTAGCTACAGACACTGCACATACAGACAGACAAACAGTTTTAGCATTACAGTAAAGATAACACTACATTTAACCCACTTGGTTCAGCATCTGTAGTATGCGTAATAAACCACTTTTCCACATCCCACACCCATGCTGGTCAGCAAAGGCTTTAGACCAGAACACGCCTTTGATTCTTTTTCACTGGTTAGCAGCAAATTGCTACAGAGAGCTCTATGTATTATTTCATCACTTGTGTTATCCTCATACATCCCCGAAACTCTTACTTAGGCCTCTGCAGATATGAGACTCTCTGCATTAAACCAGCCAACTGGAGCCAGCCAAACACTCAAGATAATTCCCTATATAGGGAATTCAGACTTTAACTTTAGTATGAGATTCAAGTTTAGCATTTTCATCTAAGAGCTTTTTAAAATGTATAAATCCAGCTTTAAATTCAGTATGCTGTAGTATTTATTCAATCCAAACGTAACTAACAAAGCAGTCCGTCATTATGCTTTTGACATAGGTTACTATCAGTTTTAAGCAATTCTCAGAGCTTTGATATTGTTTTCGAAGTAAAATATATAAAAAGGTAAACAAAACATTTCTTAACTTTTTTTTTTACAGAGATGGACACATTTTAAAATGCTACCAACAAGAACAGAAAGTTTAAGTACAGAAACCCTGGTGTATAAACAGCATATATTATTGGTATAATGTGAATCTATGCTTTTGTGACATGCAGAATTAAGGTCAAAATCTGACCCACGCCTATAAGGGACACTTGTGTCATGAAAGGAATTTGAATGAATTGAGCAAGTGTGGTTTGTTACTGAATTGCTGGAACGCATTGTCCGAACTGAGTTAGCAAGTCAGACTGGATAGTGACACTAACAAGGGCTGTGTCTTAAATACCTTCGACTTAAAGCATATACTGTGTATTGTGTGCAAGTCAAAACATGTTGTGGAGTTAGTAGGAAGAGGAGAAACATTTATAATCCAATGAATGTCCATGCCATTCAGATTAATTAGAATTAGAATTGTATGAGCTAATTACTATATAAATTACATAGATCAAATGTTGGATAATCTGAATCTTGTTCAACTGTTTTGAAAACGAAGACTACAAAACAGACTCGTTTTTATGTCAGACTGTAAGTAAATACTACATACCGAACACAACTGGTTCTGTACTAATTAGATACACTATGTAGTATAGCAGTATACAGATTGAGGCACCACAGATGTAAAAAAAAAAAAAAAAAAAAAATCAGCAAAATGTCAAACGTTTCAACTGATAACAAAACTATACTAGATTATATTATGTAGAAATCGCTAAACATGATTTAAAATGTATTTTCTAACCAAGTTAGCTCAATCGCTAACAAGCTAGGAAAGCAGGAGTTAGCTTGTACAGCTAACTAATCTGATACTGACCTAAAGCATCTCTACATCACTAAACCAACAAAACAGAATACTAGGAAATAAACAAAGACACTTTTTTACAATGAAACAAATAAAAAAAAAACCTACCCGACGGTTTGGTTTCATACCGACAGGAGCAAGTACAGTATTTGTTGTGTCAGATCTCTCTGATCATTTGCATTGCCTCTAAAACTGAGTCCGAAGAGTCGATTCTTCCATTTCAAACTAAGATCGTTAAGAGTCGACACTTAACCGTTTGGAGTCGATTCCACAAAGCGTAATGTTTTGGGCTCAAGTTCATACACACAGAGTGTTGTTAATATATTACTGTCACACATCAAGCATTAAAAGTCTGGGAGGAATTTACATTCTGATATCGATTCCTAAAAATGAGAAATATAACCGGAGCAGAGGAGATTCTACTTCTTGAATCCAAAAGTCCTAGGTGCCGCTCTATTTTGACGTGCCTACGTCACTCAGGAAACCACGCCCCCTATCAACAGCGGCAGCCCTGACATGAGTTTGTTGTTGAGACTGGGTCATCTTGGACAAGCACCTTTATGACCTATTCTTGCCAACAAACTAAATGCTGTCAGCTTCCCAAAAATTACATTTACTGTGGTGCTGCAGTTAGAAAAAACTTGCATTAATGGCCAGTGTGCAAATATGTATAACTTTTTATATTTACATTATTTAGCAGACACCTTTATCCAAAGCGACTTACAGTACAGTGACAGTATACAATCTGAGCAATTGAGGCTTAAGGGCCTTGCTCAAGGGACCAACAGCAGCAACCTGGCAGAGGTGGGGTTTGAACCAGCAACCTTCTGATCACTAGTCCAGCACCTTAACCACTGGGCTACAATTGGCTACATTAGGCAAAAAACCTGGACCCCTGGTTTTATTTTAATAGATTTTGAATTTTAGAAAAAGTAACATTATCTGATAAGTCATCTTTCACTATATTACCATTATTGGTACCATCTTGGTTAGGATGCCACATGAAGGATTTAACACAATTTTTGCTGCCAAATTTTAAGCGTGGTTTGAATAGACACTGTCTGGTGGAAATCATTAGATGTAGTCACTGGGCATTGTCAGGGATTGGGCCTCATGAAAAGATATCACATTGGGCCCCACTACCCCAGGTCACACATTGTGCAGAGGAATTAGGAATGTGATGTAAAGGCCATATTTTACATGTTTTAGTTACTAGTGTATGGAAAATTCCCTTTCTTTTCTCTCCCCTATCTTAGTGCCTCTTCTTCCTGTATTTGATAACCAGATTTTTCTTTAAAACGAAACATGATGCTGTACTCCTCACTTGAAGTTCATGGCTAGCAAGCTAGCATTTAATATAACATTTAGTATATATTTAACCACACTGTAGTCTAACATACATTTGATTATGGTGTGAAATGCCACAATGTTAAGAATTGGCAAATACACGTCACTAAAAGAGGCCACAGCCTCATGGTAAAATGTTGAGTAACTTGTTATACTACACGTCTTAAAGGAGATGTGAAGCAAAATTTGCCACATAGGCTCATCTAATATGATAAGTAAGCATTAAGACTCCGGTGCTGTTTCTTCCGTCTGCTTTACGTAAGTCTACCGCAGGACCTGTATGAGACCACTGTCCTGTATTTCTCTTTCTCACTGGATTATGTGTTAGGAGAAGTGTAAAATGGGGCCCAGTTTACGGAAGCAAACCCATCAGCCTCCACAAGTGATTCTACTCGGCCTGGACTCAGCTGGAAAATCCACTTTGCTTTACAGGCTTCATCAAGGGGTCATCATGGAGACGGTGCCTACAATAGGCTTCAACATAGTTAACCTGAAGCTGGACAAAAAGTCAGTGCTGACTGTTTGGGATGTTGGTGGTCATGAAAGTATGCGATCCAACTGGAAGTACTATCTGGAAGGCTGCAAGGCATTGGTATATGTGGTGGATGCCAGTGACCATTCTAGAATAAATGAAGCAAAGATGGCACTAAATATTATCCTGAGTGACCACAACCTAAAAGATGTTCCACTCATGGTGCTGGCTAATAAAACGGACATGCAGAACTCCATGACAATTAATGATGTGTCCAGTGGGTTGGATTTGAAAAGTTGCACCAACAGGGATTGGGAAATCCAGGCATGCAGTGCTTTGCAAGGGCTGGGACTACATCAGGCTTTTCAGTCTGTGGCCAAAATGATAACGAAGAAATAAAAGAACTACAAATAAAATGGGTAAGCACCTCTGACCATACAAAAATATATAGTAATTACTGCAGCTCTCTTTACATGTTGGCAGCCTTAAGTAAAATACATGCTTATAATAAAAATGGGCTCTGTTGTGGATTTTTTTCATATATAAAAGGAAAACAATTATGTGGCCCACCAGTATCTACCCAACTGTGACAAGTAGCTTTCAGGATGCATGTCATTTGGAAATCCAAATCAGAAAAAGTGACAGCATAGATAATGCAGTTACAGCAATTCTTGCATTTACTTTAACTTGTATTTTATTAAAGACAGTATGAACCCAAGACATTTTATGTTTTATATGGTCAGTTTTATTTTATTTGGTAATATACACCTATTTCTGCTTTTCAGGCCTGTAACACAGTTGCAACATGAAGTTGTAATTGCCAACACAAGATTTGCAACATAATACTAATGTGACTCATTTGTGGTGTCTAAATACCTTTGCTTCTAAAAATTAGGTTTTCCCCCCACAATGTTTGTTTATGTTTTTAACTACATCATTTTTGTGTGTAATTTTAAGTGGAGATGTGCTCTAGAAGTTTGTTAATGAATAAAAACAAAGATAATTAAATGGCAATTCTTATTGGATGTAACATGATCGGGGGACATGTAGATAAACTGCATGAACTCTGCATGGGACCAACAATGTGTATTTTAAAATGTATTATCAAACATCCATGCGTTAACTATAATAATACAATAATATAAGATTATAATACTATAATAATAATACTTAATTCATTGTTGTTGAATTAAGAATGGTTGTTAAATTATATTTTGGATCACTGTCCTGCTGAACAATCTTCATAATTTCCTATAAGAGGCAGCTAGATTTGTATTCCATGTACCTCAAAAAAGTTTTATTTGTTCTTTTTTTTCTGATGTTGATGGGTTTTCTGTAGATCCTTCCAGGACTGGCAAAGCAGGAGTCCAGGCACCACAACCCACACGCCATTAAAGAAGACCAAATAGACCCAGAAGTAAAGCCAGTTACTGGTGTTCAGATTTGGGCTCCCCATAAGCCAATCCGGGCAGAAAGTCATCCATCCGCCATACAGCTCACACACACAGAGGGTGATTTGAACAAAGTGCCTTGAACAGAGAAGGGAGGGGGTGGTAAAGTTTACACAGGTGCAGAGCGGCACACAGGCAGGCTCAAAGGCCAAGAAAAATGACTGCTGAGTTTCCAGTAAGGCTAAAAAGCACCAATATGATTACATTTTCTACTCAGATCTTGTATGCTGCCCAGGTTTGCATTTAAAACTTCCTATAATAGGCTGTAAAAGCTCAGTCTGTGCACACAGAGCAGCAGATAAATATAAATGCAGATACTGCTGCACTTGAAACTACTCCATCTTACCACTACCAAGCTAAAAATATGTTTGGATATGGTTACGCCTGTCTCTTTCATTTCACTTTCAACATAGTCATTACCAATTCATATCTACAATTTGACTTTCTCTGTTGCACATTATTTTGGTTAGTTTCATAGCTACTCTTTAACACACACATACATATTTAGTGTCAACAGTGGTATTTCTGGGCCCAGTAAAAGTGCAAAACAGGTGTTTCAAGGTGTTGCTACAACCACAATAGATTAATTAGATAACAAGCTATCAGATGATCAACAGAAGAAATAATCTTTGTTATTAGCATGTGATGCAACTTCATCACTGTAATTTGTACTGCAGTGATGTATTATTTAGCAATTATTAGATCGCTGACATATAGAATGCATGTTATTGGTTTCTAAATTGTAACGGGGCGGTGGCACAAGGTGTAGCTTTGCACCTGCAAGAATGGATAATGAACCAGATTTGCAGGATGCTTAAATGAGGTAGAACAATACTGTGGATTAAAAGCCACAAACGAAAAGAATAATGAAAAAATACAAGCAGTGACAGGTGAGCTTTTTATAAAAATATACATTTGGGAACTTTTAGGGCAGATTTTCATTTACATTAATATTGAGTAAGGTTTGAAATGTACATTAAATTTTTTCAGATCTCCCTTTTATTTTACCTGTAGTGCTTGTCTTTGATAATGGCATAAATCAAAAGAAGAGCTAGAAATCCATCCAAGACGACAGTCAGCAGCTCCAAGGATACAATGGTTGGGTCTGAATGGAGCCAATGCTCATCAGCTTTGCCATATTCTTTCCCTACAAGACAATAAAATTATTATTTTTCTTCCCTAGTCCCAGCGAGTCATGATTTTACTCCATTTCAGCTATAAACACCTCATAACCAAATAACAAACATCTAAGGCGTTGTAAGAACTAAACAGAGTGGAATGCACTAAACAATATTCATTTCAGTAGAGTTTGCACACTGGTATACTGTCCACCATCAAGTACAGGTCAAGTGTACCATAAAAAATAAATTATTACATTTTTATTTTTGATGGAAAATACCTAATTTCAAAGTAAGATGCAACTGTGTGTAAAAAACAACAGAAGCAGTAATTTAGGAATCTTTACACTTTACACAAAAAAACATATACCTTGTACACTTTTATGTCTGTTTCAGGGATGTCCATACAAATTTCAACATGACAACACTAAGACACATTCAGCATACTACATGGCTGTATAATCAGAGAGTACAGGTGCAAGGCTAGCCTTCCTGTAGTACAGAAACGTCTTCATTTAAACATGTGTGATGAATTATGAAACGCTAAATACAACAATAAAGTACCTGTGCAGTTGCATGGCTGAATAATTTGTGTCGCAGTACCCAAATAATTATTAAGTGTGATAAGGTAAAGTGGTGTGACAAGTGGTAAACATGCTTCTGTCTCAAACTTTTAATAACAAGTTGCAGGCATTACATTTGTATGCTTTATCTTTGAAACAATAAAGTTCATAACTTAATATTATAATAATCATGTTGTATACTGTCTGTAGTTTATGAATCACAGTTTATGAATCGCTTTTTTTGTTTGATTATTTTTAATAGCCTTTTACATACTGTGTCACTGTTTTGGAATTTCTGTGCATAATCAAGAAGATTGTAATGAAGTAGCCCAGAAAGGCATAATCACAACATATGACCCCTATCCCAATATTGTATTCAGATATGCTCAGAATCTCCCCCAATATACTCAAGAGGTCAAGAGAGGCTTTACTGTCATTTTAGCTCTTTACGAGTACATATTGAAACGAAACAATGTTCCTTCAGGACCAGGGTGCAACACAGACAGTACAGTACACAGTGCAGATAGACAACAGTACAATAAATACAAGAAAGGCCTAAAATAAATACAAAAAGACATTCATAATCTAAAGAGTAATTAAGGAAGACAAGATTAGAGACAAGTGTTGGTCTGTACATGGTACTGAGTAAATGATGGGTGAGGTAGAAAAAACATGTTCTGATATGCAAATGTAAAGTATTATTCCGGCATATAACGTTTCAGTTTAGAATTAGAATAATTTTGTAATGTCCAGATGTGCAGGTATTGTACAGAATAAGATATGTGTATCAACTCACGTCAAGTCAGACTCTTCAGCGCTGTTTACAATGAACATTGTCTTAAATCAACTTTACCCCTGTTGAGCAAGCCGAGGGCGACGGTGGCAAGGAAAAACTCCCTTATTGCTGAAGTAAACATTATAAATAAATATTTATAATTTATATTCACTAGCTATGTGTATGTTAGGATCCATCAGTTTTGTTCTTTTTTTTTTTTTTTTTTTCTCCTTTTTCTCCCCCTTTAGCGCATCTAATTGTTCAATTTGCATCGTGCTTCCTCTCTGTCTATGCTGAACCCTGCCCTGACCGAGGAGATTGAAGCTAACCCATATCCCCTCCGAAACATGGGCAGCAGCCGGATGCATTTTTGCCACCCGCACATTTATGAGTTTGGCGCCACCTAGCGTTGCATGCGGAGAGACACACCCTAAGGACACTCTTCCTCATCTCCTGTGCAGGCGCCTCTAGTCAGCCGGCAGAGGTCGTAATCGCATTCTGACAGAGAGAGACGGTTCTTTGTCCCACCCCCCCAACTGAGCAACTGGCCAATCGTTGCTCATACAGCCACTCAGCTTCGAACCGGTGAAGCAGAGCTGGATTCGATACTACGTACTCAGAACAGGGCTCTAGAGTGCGACCAATTTGGTCGCACATGCGACCTAATTTCTCAATGGTGCGACTAAAAAAAATCTCAGGTCGCACCGGTGCGACCAGGCGTCTGAGGGAAAAAAAAAACATCAGACACACATTAGGCCAATATCATGGTCTAAACCAATCAGAGATAGTGAAGGGCGGGACAATATTGTAGCGGTGATATGTGAGCGACATTCAGCTCAGCCAATCAGAATGCAGCACCAGGTTTATACACGTGCGTTCGGACGTTCTGCCGTAAGTTTAGTTTTGTATATGAGACTTGCCGGATGTTCCAGAATGCAAGTTCGGGTTCTGGAGCTCGGCGGTGTAAAGTGTTGTAACGCTCACTTAAGTCCTGACTAAACAGTTAAAGTGACTCTACCCTGTCGTGTGCCTTTATTCCCACACCTCCACCACCGCACAGCAAAAGACCCGAAGCATCCCCACCGGACAGCGGCTAGGTGAGCCGACCCTCTACAGTAGCAAGGGGCTAATGCTAGCGGTAAAGTGCCGCGATAGTGAAAGTAAAAACACGACAATATTTTCGTTAAGTAAAATATAAAAATAACTAAAAGACCAAAATATATTACAATACATGTAGTCAAAATACGCAGTGAGTGCACCGCAAGCGATTTTGGGAATCTGTGTAAAAGATTCAGTAAAGCCGATAATATAATGCACTGCATTTAAGATTACACTCTAACACACACACAAACATATACATATAATTTTAAATATACACACACATATAAATAGATATACACACATACATACACATTTACTCTATTATTTTTATAATTTTTATAAGTGTGCTATAATTAGTCTGTAATACTATAATTAACTGTAAAGAAGACAGTGGCCGGCAATAGTATATTTGTGACTGGTTCTAATACATTTCGAATTGAAAGGCTGAAAAAGCCCAATGCATCTATAAAACACATTACATGCCTCGATAAATGCACTGCCCAAGTGTCCCCTCTCCCCACTGCCCTTCATTGTCAGGCAGCAGCAAACAGATCATCAGACGAGGCCATGTTGACCAGACTGTTAGTTATTTCCAAGTCAATATTGCCTGTATGGACAGTGATTTAAAAAAAAAAAAAAAGTGAACCTGTAAAACTGCGGTGTTAAATGCGATGCGGTCGAAAATTTGGGTGCACCTAACTTTTGTGCTGGTGCACCTAAGAAAAAAAGTTAGGTGCACCAGTGCAAAACGTTAGTCTAGAGCCCTGCAGAATCCAGCCCTGGTTGCAGCGTGTCTTTTTACCGCTGCGCCACCTGAGCGGCTAGGATCCATCAGTTGTTTATGTGGCAGATAACCCCCCATTGGGAGGGGGTACCAAATCAACCCCAAGCCCATAATATTTATGATAAAGAGATTAATTAATAATAATAATTTATTTTATTTGAAAAGCGCCTTTCATGACACCCAAGGACACTGTACAATAAGAATATAGAAAATCTAAGCAAAATAAATAAAATACACATTTACTAAGCAAAAAAAATAAAATAAAATACACATTTACTAAGCAAGAAATAAATAAAATACACATTTACTAAGCAAGAAATAAATAAAATACACATTTAGCAAGAAATAAATAAAATACACATTTACTAAGCAATAAATAAATAAAATACACATTTACTAAGCAAGAAATAAATAAAATACACATTTACTAAGCAAGAAATAAATAAAATACACATTTACTAAGCAAGAAATAAATAAAATACACATTTACTAAGCAAGAAATAAATAAAATACACATTTACTAAGCAATAAATAAATAAAATACACATTTACTAAGCAATAAATAAATAAAATACACATTTAGCAATGAATAAATAAAATACACATTTACTAAGCAAGAAATAAATAAAATACACATTTACTAAGCAAGAAATAAATAAAATACACATTTACTAAGCAAGAAATAAATAAAATACACATTTACTAAGCAATACATAAATAAAATACACATTTACTAAGCAAAAAATAAATAAAATACACATTTACTAAGCAATAAATAAATAAAATACACATTTACTAAGCAAAAAATAAATAAAATACACATTTACTAAGCAAGAAATAAATAAAATACACATTTACAAACATAGGAAACACCAAACATGTGGCACAGTTCTGAGTCAGCTGGAAAAGATGTTTTGAGGGGGTTTGAACGCTGCTGCAGATGAGATTTCTGTACTTCTGGTGGGAGGAGCCTAGCATCACCTTGGCAACCTCACGGCGTTGCAGTGACCAGAGTGAGGGAATGTTGCTGTTAGCATGCTGTTGGTAAACAGAAGTCCGACCTGAGGCTCGGTGGGAATATTTAGGCCTTTGCAAAATACCAGGGTCGCGGTGGAGCAGTAAAGATGTTGGAGGTTTATACCGTGAATGTCCCAGAGCATAGAGTTCACTGTAAGAGCGCTCCATCGTCATGATGAGACGTTGTCTAGACCAGAAAAGTTGCAGAGACTCCAGCCATCCAATCCCAGCAGCCAAAGGAGCAATTCAAAACCATCCACACTGACAGTTAGACACAACAGCAGATGTTACACAGAGCAGCGGACACAGAAAACAGTTAATACGCTAATGCCAAGTTCACACTACACGACTTTCCCAGTCGTCAGGTCGCTGTACAGTTCACACTACACGACTGAATCTTTTGCACTCGGGAGTCTTTCAGTCAGTGTATATTTCACACTACACGACTGATCGGCGATCGGGGGTTTCACACTACACGATCCATCACCAACTGGAATCGCAGGTGAGCTTCTCTACGTTTAGTCACGAGAACAAACGCGAGAAGTGACCAATGGTTTAATGATACCACGTCCAAAAATGCACGTCAACAAGTAGCGAGTGATCAAAGTTTGTGAGCTGATGTGCAGCGTAAAATCAAAGAGGAAAATAAATGAATCTGAGTGGATTTGGCAACACAAACAGTATAGATGGTTCTGTAGTAAGTTGGAGGTTAATTAATAATTTTGTAATGCAGCGTGGGTGTTATGTTTTGTAGAGGACCAAATCAGAAATACTGTAAAACGTGTGTGTGCCGGTGTTACGGAGAATTCAGTTCCCCCTGTTTCCCCTTTAACGCGCATGTGCAAAAATCATGACGTTTTTTTCAGTCGCTTCGTTGAGCGTCGGTTTATTTGGAATATGTATTTATAGCGGTATGTTCTTTTCACATTTCATGTTGTATGTTAGGTAGTTTGTGATTAAATACATACTTTAAAGTACTGAGTGAACTACTGTCAGAGGTTTTATTGCTCCACCGCAAGTCAGAGGTTTTCACACTGCTGTCTTCAGCCTTGCTGTCAATCAACTAGAATTAACGTGTCAGATTTATTTGTAAATAAATCCTAATACAGGACATGCTCTTATTCACACACTAGTTTAAGGTTATTCATCTCAGCTGCACTACCATTTACTTTCAAGAATAGTTTCATTCATGGTGATCTCTCTCGTTCATTTAAACTTCACAAACTGCATCCATGTGATTTTAAAATTAACAAACAGTATGTAGAACAAGTTTAACCTATAGATCAGTCCATTATACTAACAACACAGGGGGGAACACATTTACCTGGAGACCTGGGGAATATGGTTCCCCACATGTATATCACTGTGTGTGTAATTATAAAACACTACAGTGATGCTGGTGATGTTAACTGTTGTTATTATGTAGAACAAGTTTAACCTATAGATCAATCCATTACACTAACAACACAGGGGGGAACACATTTACCTGGAGACCTGGGGAATATGGTTCCCCACATGTATATCACTGTGTGTGTAATTATAAAACACTACAGTGATGCTGGTGATGTTAACTGTTGTTATTATGTAGAACAAGTTTAACCTATAGATCAGTCCATTATACTAACAACACAGGGGGGAACACATTTACCTGGAGACCTGGGGAATATGGTTCCCCACATGTATATCACTGTGTGTGTAATTATAAAACACTACAGTGATGCTGGTGATGTATTTAACTGTTGTTATTATGTAGAACAAGTTTAACCTATAGATCAGTCCATTATACTAACAACACAGGGGGGAACACATTTACCTGGAGACCTGGGGAATATGGTTCCCCACATGTATATTACTGTGTGTGTAATTATAAAACACTACAGTGATGCTGGTGATGTATTTACCTGTTGTTATTATGTAGAACAAGTTTAATCTATAGATCAGTCCATTACACTAACAACACAGGGGGGAACACATTTACCTGGAGACCTGGGGAATATGGTTCCCCACATGTATATCACTGTGTGTGTAATTATAAAACACTACAGTGATGCTGGTGATGTTAACTGTTGTTATTATGTAGAACAAGTTTAACCTATAGATCAATCCATTACACTAACAACACAGGGGGGAACACATTTACCTGGAGACCTGGGGAATATGGTTCCCCACATGTATATCACTGTGTGTGTAATTATAAAACACTACAGTGATGCTGGTGATGTTAACTGTTGTTATTATGTAGAACAAGTTTAACCTATAGATCAATCCATTACACTAACAACACAGGGGGGAACACATTTACCTGGAGAATATGGTTCCCCACATGTATATCACTGTGTGTGTAATTATAAAACACTACAGTGATGCTGGTGATGTATTTAACTGTTGTTATTATGTAGAACAAGTTTAACCTATAGACCAGTCCATTATACTAACAACACAGGGGGGAACACATTTACCTGGAGACCTGGGGAATATGGTTCCCCACATGTATATCACTGTGTGTGTAATTATAAAACACTACAGTGATGCTGGTGATGTATTTAACTGTTGTTATTATGTAGAACAAGTTTAACCTATAGATCAGTCCATTATACTAACAACACAGGGGGGAACACATTTACCTGGAGACCTGGAAAAAATGGTTCCCCACATGTATATCACTGTGTGTGTAATTATAAAACACTACAGTGATGCTGGTGATGTATTTAACTGTTGTTATTATGTAGAACAAGTTTAACCTATAGATCAGTCCATTATACTAACAACACAGGGGGGAACACATTTACCTGGAGACCTGGAAAAAATGGTTCCCCACATGTATATCACTGTGTGTGTAATTATAAAACACTACAGTGATGCTGGTGATGTTAACTGTTGTTATTATGTAGAACAAGTTTAACCTATAGATCAATCCATTACACTAACAACACAGGGGGGAACACATTTACCTGGAGACCTGGGGAATATGGTTCCCCACATGTATATCACTGTGTGTGTAATTATAAAACACTACAGTGATGCTGGTGATGTATTTAACTGTTGTTATTATGTAGAACAAGTTTAACCTATAGATCAGTCCATTACACTAACAACACAGGGGGGAACACATTTACCTGAAGACCTGGAGAATATGGTTCCCCACATGTATATCACTGTGATGATTCTTTTTTTTTTTAATGCAAACTACAGGCACACACACATTTTAAGAACAAAATATCTGTATTAGAAATTAGTGTTAAACTAAATTATGCATATATTACAATTATGCAAATATATAATAAAGAAATCCACCTCAATGCAAATTAAAACTTAAATACATATTTATAGCTTAATAGAAATATATATATTTTTAAACGAAATAAAATAAAATCTGGGATGGTGCCCTGGGATTGACTAGCATCACATCCATAGTGCACTCCTGCCGTACGTCCAGTTTCCCCAGGAACAGTTCTGGATCCTCCACGGCCATGACCAGGATAAAGCAGTTACTAAACAGAAATGAATGATTAATTTACTATCTACTTTATAAATAAACTAAAAGAGCAACATAAAATAAAATACAGCAACAAGCAAACTTTTTAGAAATAACATCCCAGTTAACCTTGGTCTAATCTTCAGTACATGCCAGACAATGAAGGTCTTCCTCTACTGGTGGGTTGCCAACACATGACTGGTGGTACCATCTGTCACATCCATCACAGGCTATAATAGATAGATCACTTTATTAATCCCAGAGGGAAAGTCAAGGACATACATATATAATAGCATGGTGCAATGAAAAAGCCAATAAAATTAAGGCATTATTACTATTTCTTTGGTACCACCAGTCATGTGTTGGCAACCCACCAGTAGAGGAAGACCTTCATTGTCCGGCATGTACTGAAGATTAGACCAAGGTTAACTGGGATGTTATTTCTAAAAAGTTTGCTTGTTGCTGTATTTTATTTTATGTTGCTCTTTTAGTTTATTTATAAAGTAGATAGTAAATTAATCATTCATTTCTGTTTAGTAACTGCTTTATCCTGGTCATGGCCGTGGAGGATCCAGAACTGTTCCTGGGGAAACTGGACGTACGGCAGGAGTGCACTATGGATGTGATGCTAGTCAATCCCAGGGCACCATCCCAGATTTTATTTTATTTCGTTTAAAAATATATATATTTCTATTAAGCTATAAATATGTATTTAAGTTTTAATTTGCATTGAGGTGGATTTCTTTATTATATATTTGCATAATTGTAATATATGCATAATTTAGTTTAACACTAATTTCTAATACAGATATTTTGTTCTTAAAATGTGTGTGTGCCTGTAGTTTGCATTAAAAAAAAAAAGAATCATCACAGTGATATACATGTGGGGAACCATATTCTCCAGGTCTTCAGGTAAATGTGTTCCCCCCTGTGTTGTTAGTGTAATGGACTGATCTATAGGTTAAACTTGTTCTACATAATAGCAACAGTTAAATACATCACCAGCATCACTGTAGTGTTTTATAATTACACACACAGTGATATACATGTGGGGAACCATATTCCCCAGGTCTCCAGGTAAATGTGTTCCCCCCTGTGTTGTTAGTGTAATGGACTGATCTATAGGTTAAACTTGTTCTACATAATAACAACAGTTAAATACATCACCAGCATCACTGTAGTGTTTTATAATTACACACACAGTGATATACATGTGGGGAACCATATTCCCCAGGTCTCCAGGTAAATGTGTTCCCCCCTGTGTTGTTAGTATAATGGACTGATCTATAGGTTAAACTTGTTCTACATAATAACAACAGTTAAATACATCACCAGCATCACTGTAGTGTTTTATAATTACACACACAGTGATATACATGTGGGGAACCATATTCCCCAGGTCTCCAGGTAAATGTGTTCCCCCCTGTGTTGTTAGTGTAATGGACTGATCTATAGGTTAAACTTGTTCTACATAATAACAACAGTTAAATACATCACCAGCATCACTGTAGTGTTTTATAATTACACACACAGTGATATACATGTGGGGAACCATTTTTTCCAGGTCTCCAGGTAAATGTGTTCCCCCCTGTGTTGTTAGTATAATGGACTGATCTATAGGTTAAACTTGTTCTACATAATAACAACAGTTAAATACATCACCAGCATCACTGTAGTGTTTTATAATTACACACACAGTGATATACATGTGGGGAACCATTTTTTCCAGGTCTCCAGGTAAATGTGTTCCCCCCCTGTGTTGTTAGTATAATGGACTGATCTATAGGTTAAACTTGTTCTACATAATAACAACAGTTAAATACATCACCAGCATCACTGTAGTGTTTTATAATTACACACACAGTGATATACATGTGGGGAACCATTTTTTCCAGGTCTCCAGGTAAATGTGTTCCCCCCTGTGTTGTTAGTATAATGGACTGGTCTATAGGTTAAACTTGTTCTACATAATAACAACAGTTAAATACATCACCAGCATCACTGTAGTGTTTTATAATTACACACACAGTGATATACATGTGGGGAACCATATTCCCCAGGTCTCCAGGTAAATCTGTTCCCCCCTGTGTTGTTAGTATAATGGACTGATCTATAGGTTAAACTTGTTCTACATAATAACAACAGTTAAATACATCACCAGCATCACTGTAGTGTTTTATAATTACACACACAGTGATATACATGTGGGGAACCATTTTTTCCAGGTCTCCAGGTAAATGTGTTCCCCCCTGTGTTGTTAGTATAATGGACTGGTCTATAGGTTAAACTTGTTCTACATAATAACAACAGTTAAATACATCACCAGCATCACTGTAGTGTTTTATAATTACACACACAGTGATATACATGTGGGGAACCATATTCTCCAGGTAAATGTGTTCCCCCCTGTGTTGTTAGTATAATGGACTGGTCTATGGGTTAAACTTGTTCTACATAATAACAACAGTTAAATACATCACCAGCATCACTGTAGTGTTTTATAATTACACACACAGTGATATACATGTGGGGAACCATATTCCCCAGGTCTCCAGGTAAATGTGTTCCCCCCTGTGTTGTTAGTGTAATGGATTGATCTATAGGTTAAACTTGTTCTACATAATAACAACAGTTAACATCACCAGCATCACTGTAGTGTTTTATAATTACACACACAGTGATATACATGTGGGGAACCATATTCCCCAGGTCTCCAGGTAAATGTGTTCCCCCCTGTGTTGTTAGTATAATGGACTGGTCTATAGGTTAAACTTGTTCTACATAATAACAACAGTTAAATACATCACCAGCATCACTGTAGTGTTTTATAATTACACACACAGTGATATACATGTGGGGAACCATATTCTCCAGGTAAATGTGTTCCCCCCTGTGTTGTTAGTATAATGGACTGGTCTATGGGTTAAACTTGTTCTACATAATAACAACAGTTAAATACATCACCAGCATCACTGTAGTGTTTTATAATTACACACACAGTGATATACATGTGGGGAACCATATTCCCCAGGTCTCCAGGTAAATGTGTTCCCCCCTGTGTTGTTAGTGTAATGGATTGATCTATAGGTTAAACTTGTTCTACATAATAACAACAGTTAACATCACCAGCATCACTGTAGTGTTTTATAATTACACACACAGTGATATACATGTGGGGAACCATATTCCCCAGGTCTCCAGGTAAATGTGTTCCCCCCTGTGTTGTTAGTATAATGGACTGATCTATAGGTTAAACTTGTTCTACATACTGTTTGTTAATTTTAAAATCACATGGATGCAGTTTGTGAAGTTTAAATGAACGAGAGAGATCACCATGAATGAAACTATTATTGAAAGTAAATGGTAGTGCAGCTGAGATGAATAACCTTAAACTAGTGTGTGAATAAGAGCATGTCCTGTATTAGGATTTATTTACAAATAAATCTGACACGTTAATTCTAGTTGATTGACAGCAAGGCTGAAGACAGCAGTGTGAAAACCTCTGACTTGCGGTGGAGCAATAAAACCTCTGACAGTAGTTCACTCAGTACTTTAAAGTATGTATTTAATCACAAACTACCTAACATACAACATGAAATGTGAAAAGAACATACCGCTATAAATACATATTCCAAATAAACCGACGCTCAACGAAGCGACTGAAAAAAACGTCATGATTTTTGCACATGCGCGTTAAAGGGGAAACAGGGGGAACTGAATTCTCCGTAACACCTGTGTATCCTGATATAAACTATATCCTCTCCTGCATTTCCCCTCACGCTGTATCCTGCGTTCTCATTGGCTGTTCGACATGTCACTCATTTCCAGTCGTACATCTGAGATCAGATATCTGGCTTGCTAGAAAACTCGATCCAGTCGCCGAGTGCTCGGCGAGCCGGTCGGGTCGAGTTGTTGGATAGTTCACACATAGCGACTGAGAGCCGAGTTTTGATCGCCGAGCGAACGCTGAGTTGCTCCCGACCAGGAAAATCAATCGCCGACCAGTCGCCGAGCGAAATCTGGCCAAAAATCGTGTAGTGTGAACTAGGCATAACTCTCACTGCTCCGGATACACCGCTCCACATCATAGAAGCATCAGCAGCACAAGCACAGTAAAAAAGATCCCAAATCCAATGCATAAAATCCAGTAAAATATTTCGTGCAATGTTTCCGTTCAAACAGTTTCACCGGGGGAGAAGCGGCATTCAAACGCACCAGCATTATCTCTCACGACCCAAAAATGCACAAATGGCTAGTGACCACAGGAGTGTGCGAAAAGATGAAAATGAAAGAAAATTACGATAAAAATAAAATAAAATAAAACAAAATACGGCAACGGTAGCGGCAGCCAAATGCGCCAGTGTTCACCATCACCATGACTAGGGGAGTGATCGCAACAACTATTAGGGCAGTGATAGCTCAGTGGTTAAGGTACTGAACTAGTAATCAAACGGTTGCCGGTTCAAGCCCCACCACCGCCAAGTTGCCACTGTTGGGACCCTGAGCAAGGCAAGGCAAGGCCTTAAGGCAAGGCCCTTAACCCTCAATTGCTCAAAAAAAAATTGTGTTCAGTCATAACTGTAAGGTACGGAGCCCCTAAGGTGACATCCTCTGAAAAAAAAATAACGCGTGGCCACGACTTAGTAACGCGTTCCCACGCCTTATTAACGCGTGGCCACGACTTACTTAACGCGTTCCCACGCCTTACTAACGCGTGGCCACGACTTAGTAACGCGTGGCCACGACTTACTTAACGCGTTCCCACGCCTTAGTAACGCGTGGCCACGACTTAGTAAGGAGTGGGAATGAGATCGTGGCCACGACTTAAAAAGGTTGAAACAGTTGAATATTGTTTACTCTGTTTACTTTCTTGACTATCGTGTCAATAAACAGAATGGATGATTAAAGCATTGTACTTGCTTACTTTATATTTATTACATCTACAACAGTAGCGAACATTAACGTGTGTATAAACATTACTATGACAACTCGCATACGTCTGTGTGTGCGTAACAGTTCCGTACTGAAACATAAAACCATCACACGTTCCATACATTAACACATGTTGTTAGGGGAAACAGTTGAATGTGGTGTGATCATCTGTTACACCCAGGAGGGAGACTGCATATTACATCAAGGCTCCAAAACAAACGATCTACGGCTAACAACATGTGTGAATGTATGGAACGTGTGATGGTTTTATGTTTCAGTACGGAACTGTTACGCACACACAGACGTATGCGAGTTGTCATAGTAATGTTTATACACACGTTAATGTTCGCTACTGTTGTAGATGTAATAAATATAAAGTAAGCAAGTACAATGCTTTAATCATCCATTCTGTTTATTGACACGATAGTCAAGAAAGTAAACAGAGTAAACAATATTCAACTGTTTCAACCTTTTTAAGTCGTGGCCACGATCTCATTCCCACTCCTTACTAAGTCGTGGCCACGCGTTATTAAGGCGTGGGAACGCGTTACTAAGTCGTGGCCACGCGTTATTAAGGCGTGGGAACGCGTTAAGTAAGTCGTGGCCACGCGTTACTAAGGCGTGGGAACGCGTTAAGTAAGTCGTGGCCACGCGTTACTAAGTCGTGGCCACGCGTTATTAAGGCGTGGGAACGCGTTAAGTAAGTCGTGGCCACGCGTTATTAAGGCGTGGGAACGCGTTAAGTAAGTCGTGGCCACGCGTTACTAAGGCGTGGGAACGCGTTAAGTAAGTCGTGGCCACGCGTTACTAAGTCGTGGCCACGCGTTATTAAGGCGTGGGAACGCGTTAAGTAAGTCGTGGCCACGCGTTAATAAGGCGTGGGAACGCGTTACTAAGTCGTGGCCACGTGTTTTTTTTTTTTCAGAGGATGTCACCTTAGGGGCTCCGTAGGTAAGTCGCTTTGGATAAAAGCGTCTGCAAAATGCCGAAAATGTAAATGTAAATTATTGACAATAGTGAGTGAATAAATCAAAGTTGACCGTTACAAACCCCAGTTTACCGCTAGATGTCGCTGTGGGCCTCTTTTCAACAGTTTTATACATTAATCTGAACATCTCAATTCAGACTACATGAACAATAAAAAATATGCATTTACATATTATTAATACTTACACAATTCTGCAAATATGCTATCTGATGTTGCCACAGTTCCTACCAGTGACATGTACACGAATGGACCTTCCTGTCAAAACACAACATCACAAAACTGAGACTGGAGTTCATAGGGTCATTCACAAAGTGCAAATTATACAGTTACAACTGAGAGGGTCAACATTATATATTAGCTAACAAACTACCCCTCTCCTTGTCTTTTGGAGTCCAGAAATTGATTAGGAGGGTCAGACACCTCCACCCCCCCCGTAATTCAAACCATGGTGATACCTTTTGTATAAATACTATAATAGCTACTGTACATACCAGAGTAATGTGAACAATGGCGTCGTAGAATAACCAGACGAGGATCCATCTCTCCGTTCCTGAAGACTTTTTACAGCATATCTGCGCCAAAGCAAAGCTCAGAGCAAACTGTGCAGCACAGGCGAGCAGAGAAATCACCGTTACAGGAGTGAAAAGTACTGCTGCTGCTTCTTCTACCATTTCTTTCATATACTTTCATATATTAAACTGTGAAAAGTGTTTTTATAAGCGAATTAATCAGCAGAATCTGAATGAAAACTTTCCGTCTTCATTGGTTTGTGCTACAATCTTTCGACTCTTGGCCACGCCCCCTTACACGTGTAGAGTCCAAATTTTGGCGCCCACAGCACACGTGACTGGTCAATCCAGCTCTAGGTCTGATTTACAGTATCATTTATTTATTAGGATTTTAACCAGTGGCGGCTCCTGCCAAATCTCTCAGGGGGGGCAATTGTTGCGATGATGGCCAAGGTGACCCGTTCAATGGGTAAATTAAAGCTTAAATAATTAACATCTTCAGTCATCTGTCAGTTTGCCCTCACAAATAACTTTGAACATGGAGAGAGACCAGCTTTACCATTAATCATACAATTAAGTAAAGCCTTCACACTAACAATTTAATTCAGTCTTCATCAGATAGCATTTTATTTTAGGTGCAGCAGATCCAGAATAAAGATTGGCATCGGGGCTGATGTGCAATGAATAAAAAAGTACAATTAAACAATTGGGGAGATACAATAAGTGCAATCACAATTCACAATTTAAAAATGACATTACTTACTTGTAATTTACTTCTAACTTATATGATATAAAATTTGGTCTGGGTGGCCCTAATTCTTTAGTTGCTAATGTATCCTGATTACTACGATGACTGAATGGCATTTCCCTTAATGACACGATGGAGTTGCTCCGAACTGAGGTGATGGTAGTCATGGTGACGAGATCGCGACACCAGGTTACGTGTGACGCAAGCACGTAAGTGCGAGCCCTCCCGGAACCCATTCAGATTGTATTGCAGCGCCTGTAGTTCGAAAAAAAGAGCCTTAACATGAGAGTCTATGAGAGCAATCCAGGGCGATTTTCAGTCTGACTGAAGTCGCCCCAAAAGGGGTGGTACTGTACGGAACACAACTCGACGCTGATTGGACTACGATATTCAGAGACAAGGCAGACTGTCCAGAACAATCACAGCTGTGATAGAAAAATTTCTTCTCTTTCGCCCTTTGGTGGTGCGTCGCCTGATCGCCCTAAGGAACGAGCCACCCCTGATTTTAACGTCGTGTTTTTACACTTTTTGGTTACATTCATGACAGGACAGGTAGTTACGCGCCACACAAGATTCATCAGTTCACAAGTTTAACGTCAAACAGTCATGGATAATTTTGTATCTCCAGTTCAGCTCACTTGCATGTATTTGGACTGTGGAAGGAAACCCACGCAGACATGGGGAGAACTCCACACAGAAAGGACCCCGACCACCCCACCTGGGGATAGAACCCAGAGCCTTGAGGAGAAAATGCATTAAAAAAAATGCATAAAAAAAAAAAAAAAGGTGTACAGACATCTGCATGGGAGATGCATTTCATCGCATTCATGGAAGTTTAACTATTTCTGGAACTGCTTTTACTGTAACTACATAATTACAACAAGGCTTGAACTTGAATATCTACAGTCAAGCAAGTTTTACATCAGCATAGGCTTAGAAGCTGCTGGAGAAAAAAGATGGCCCTGCTCCTCCTTTTGTTGTTATTGTCTGATTGGCAACACATATGGTCAACTTTAAGGTGCCAATTTTGGAGCAGAGTAATAAAAAGCTTGTTTGACTGTCAACACTGTCACTTGTCTCAGCAATTTCAAATTCATGGCTGTTTTTGGGGTTCTTGTATAACATCTGACCATCTATATCAAGAAAACCCAGTCATCTATGGTCAATCATAATTACTAATAAAAGATGAATTAGAAAGACAACTTTTTGAATTCCATACCAATAAATCAAGCTAAATAGCTGTTTGTATACTTGACCAAGCAAATCTGGTCACTTTTTTAATCCTTAATTACATTATACAAGACGGCCACAGCATACATTTCCCTTATGTAATCATTTGACCTTTACATAAAATATTTATTAATTAACTATTTAAAAAAATTAAAATACTCTAAATAGAGTGTGGGTTTTCATCAGTCAACAAAAACAACAACAAGCCTTTTATTTATAGGCACCTGGGAGATGCTGTCAGAAACATTTGAATACCACTGACTTATGCACCAACACTAAAGTATAAATTCCAAAATGGAGACCTTACTGCAGGGTTTTGTTATTACCAAACTACCACCTGTTTAAGACAAACATTCTTGCACCTGGTGCACAATGCTCTACAAACTAGCAATAATTTAACGCCGTACTGACAACATGGAACTCGTTCAGAATTTTCTGCACCACCCCAAAACTAGTTTTGGGAAGCAAAAGGTCGGTCAGGACCATGGATAGCAGCCACCATACCAATCTTCTTGCCCACTCCCCACCCCAAATTCACATTACCTAAAAACAAACCTGATGATAAGGAGGTAAAACCACAATGCAAAGCTATGCAGTATTTTTTATTGTATGCAAAGCCCACTATAGATATAGCATGTAACTTGCTCAGACGACAGAAACAAGTAAAAAAAATGACTAGGAGGAAGGAACAGGTGGCACAGGTGCTTCTTATGAATGAGGATACGTCCTTATTAGATGATATGCTATGTACATAACAGCATGGAATATGGAGTAGCAGCATAAACTCAGATCACACACCAAAAAACAAAAGAGAAACATGTGACCTTACTGCTTCTTCCAAAATCACTTGACTAATCGAGAAAGTCACAAGAGCCCAGATGAAAGTTCAAGGATTAATTAATCTCTGATAAGGCCAGCGTTTATGATCCCTCAAAAGCCAAGTCATACACAAAAGCTCTCCAACATACCTGAATTAAAGCACCCCCAAACCCCAAAGGGAAAAAAGTTCTACAGTTATTAGGTTTAAGAACACAAATGACTTTATATGGGTTTTTTTCATAATAAATAAAATTATTATTTAAAATTGTTTCCATAGTTACACTACATTTGTATGATGATTGTAAACCATTAAGTGTGAAAATATGCAGAAATAATTTCAGTCGTCACATGATTTCTGTGGAACTACTTTTTTGTGCAGTATTTTGAGATTAATGGTTGAATCCACACTGCACATGAACAACAATGCAACGGCAACCACTCCACTAAGTTAGCGCAAATGGTTTACAAGTAAAAATTAGGTCATTTCTAGGGTTTGACCACTGTTTTGAAAACCCGAACAAGTCAGAACTCTTGTTTTCCCTAAACCGCATCTGTGGTGTATTCTTGCTCAGTCAGATGGTCGTTCAGCAAAATAAAAAAAATCCCAGCAGGCTCTGAAGGCTTCTTGGCTGATTCTCTGAAGACAAAGCAGCGGTGCAGCAAAACCTATTTTTATTCAGATGTATAGAATAATATAGAAAGATAAACAATAATGAAGTGCTGAGCTATTGCAAATCTATCCGGAAACAGACATGCAGAAACCAAGCCTTGAGGCATTTGGACAGAGTACCAACTGCACACAAACGCCCCCTAAAGTAAGCCTGTTAAAACAAAAGTCATTACTATCTTACCCACTAGGTATTGTGTCTTGTTTGATTTAGCACACATTCATAAGGTAGAAAAAATGGCTGAATCAGTAGGTTTTTAAACTATTGTGTTTAAATGCTGTTTACTCAGGCTTATGATACACCTGCTTTGATAATATCATTTTAACAATTCTGCCGTCTTGTGTTTTCCAGGTATTTTCAACTTATTGTTAACAAATTATACAGTAAAATATTGGCCAGTGCACTTTTAACCTCAGAGAAGCCTAAAACAGACAATACTCCAAAAACGAAAAAGTCTAGCAAGCACACTGAAATAAGAATCAGAAAGCATTATAGACATTAAAATGTCAGAGAAGAAAGAGAAGATGGCTAACAGCGAGTTTATTTTGGTTAGAATAACAGATACATAAAGCATGTCCTGAGGGAGTGAAGAAAGTTGTAATGACTTGTAAAAGGGGTAAGAATGTGAGTTGGAGAGCAGTGGAATTGTGGGTAATTATAGTGCATCGGGGGAAATGTGAATAAGGGAGAATGAAAAGGATCAATTACAAGTCAGCCAGAAGAACCAGAGAAGAAGTAAAATCATTACTGTATAGTCCAGAGCACAGCAGGAAGCCTCACTGTAAAACTGCTCAAAGAAAAAAACAGAACTGAAATACTCCAGAGAAAGAGACACCTGACAAACCCTTTAAAAAGACTTTCACTGCTAAGCACCAACTGCTTTTAGTCTTTTGGAAATGAAAAAAGGCACAATGAATTCAACTCGTTCTTTATCTTTAATATGCACAAGAGTTGAAAAAATACAGATGAGCCACCTTAAAGAGTAATTCAATGCTAAAATTTATAAAAAGATACAAACAATCGAAGGCCAAAATGCGATCTGACGCAATTTTTTATTGTTTTTTTTTTCTTGCGCAAGTAAAAATCTTGCAACCACAGATAAGCTTGTATTTATTACACATACAAGACCAAAAATTTAATTCTTTAAAGTGGCTCGGATTTCCTAGGTGTCTACATAAGTTCATGAACTGCACACCCGTGCAGGTATTTGTTCAATAGTAAATTAATTTCAATTTCAAAAAACAGGGCTGCTGTTGTTCCTCGAATCCTCATCATCAGTAGTCTGCAGCCAAAAGATTACATTAGTCCAAATGTGTTTTTCTACAAGTTCTTTCACAAATAACTGCAGAGGGGAAAAAAAGACATCCAGTCACAACAGTAAGAAAGCCCATTTCCAACAAATTCTTTGCTCTTGAAAAGTGAACGATAAAACAAAAAGTCCCCAATTCATTCTGAATCAGTAACACAATGTTATTGTTCTCAGAAGTCCGACAAACATGTTGCATGAGTGGCAGCTTTTCAGTTTATACTTTACACCAGAATAAGAAAAGATACTTTTTAGTTCGTACAGTAACATTTTGTAGCAAATAAAACTAAACAGAAAGAGCATTGCCATGGACCTGCATATCCCATTGCTTGTGTATACATACAGCGAATGCCGCTTTCCACTTACATTTAGCAAAAAATGTGTGTGTGTGTGTGTATATGTATATATGTATGTATATATATATATATATATATATATATATATATATATATATATATATATATATATATTCATATATTCCAAGGTGTGCATATAAGACTGAATCAAAGCTGCAGATGTGGAAGCTCCACCAATCACAGAAAACAAAAATCACAGTTCAATCATTTCAGCAGAGTTTCTCTTTCTGCTGACGATTTACACCTACTTTTTTATGCTGGAGAAAATAACTTCTCCATAGGGATCGGTGAGGAATAGCATGGCCTTGTCCATGTATGATAAACATTTTCTATAGTTTCGAGGTCTTAAAATAATGGATGACTCCAGAATGAAAGAGTTTTCTCTTCAGAAAGTGCAATACTGAAAAATCCAGTGCCTTCTCCGTCTGTCTGAGTCCAGAAACACTTCTGAAGGATGCCACTGTCCGTCAAAGTCTTACTGGATGGACATCGTACTGTCTTGTGTTGACATGTCAGTAACACAAAGGTTGGTGGTGTTAAAAATTAGGCTCAGGTAAATGGGAGTTTGTGTGCATTTGGTTAATTGGTGTGATTTGCTCCTGTTTGTTCATTATATTTTTGGAGTTTCATGATTTAAAAAAAACAAATCAACAAAAAACTGGTTCTGGCTGAACACTTCTGCACAAAATAGTCCTTTAGAGTAGAGAAGTGTGTTCCACATGGCTTAGCAGAGGAGAGGCCGGATGTCAGGGGGCATCTGTCTAAATGGCTGTGGAATCAACATCAGTGTTTATGAAAGAAACTTGCTGTAAAGAAATACATCAACAACAAAAAAATCCCTGTCTTCAAAAACCCTAAATCGTCCATTCCTGCTAGTTTTTCTTATCGGCTCATATGATGGCTGGTGGAAGGTTAAAAGTTTTTAGAAATGTCGATGCACACGTATGACTCAAATCTGTTTATGTGCGAGTGAGCAACAGAGCAATTCTTTTTCAATATTTGGCAACTGCAGTATGACTCCTCTTCTGAAATGTGTAGACTTTAGTCCAGCTTAGGCTGATCCTTCAGTGCTAGGTTGTAGGTCTGTATGCTGTTTGTATGCTTTTTGTATGGTAGCTTTGTCACGTTAGAGGATTGAACAGTGATGGGTGGATGGTGGTGGTGAGGGCCAGCGGGGAGGAGAGCAGCAGGGAATCCCACCAAATTGAAGTTCGAAATTTGGCTCATTTAGAACTTGAACTCCTTGGTTTGAAGGTTGGAGGCTGGGTCAAAGTTAAACGTGTCTCCTTGCGTGGAATCAGGGAGGAGACTTGGATCCTCGTCAATCTAGAAAAAGAAAGAAAAAAAAGATCAATTTTTGCAAGTGCAAATTATGTGTCATTTCTTTGAGATTTCAGCATTAAAAAAACTGAGCTGAGCTTTTCTTGTTAGTTTTTGTTAGCATGATACTCACGTCATCACCCGAAAAGTACTGATCAATGATTTCAAACGCTAGTTTGTAGATATCCTCATTTTCATGATGTTGCAGGTTTTCAATTTTCTCCAGTCCTGCAAAACAAAAACATGGCATAACATTTATGTATTTAGGACTGTATTTGTTACTTGTTCTGAATTCCTATTAATTGTGGTCACAAAACAGTTCATAATGCCACTGTGCCACTTTTTTGTAGCAAATATTTTGATCGGCCAAGCTGTAGTATTGCCTAATTTCACCTGTCCTGTATTCCAACAAATCTCAGATTTCAGATCTTCAAATCTTCTGTGTAATGATTAGCTACCTCACAAACTGATAGAACAAGAACTCACTCACATTAAATTATTAACCTAAACAGTGAAACAACCAAAATAAATATGAATGATTCTTTTTGGCTGCTCCTGATACCACAGTGTCACTATTATTCCCCAGCATATTTGATTTAACACAGCATGCTTTTCCTGACACAACTCTCCTATATATCTGGGCTTAAGACAGGCATTAAGGGTGCACTGATGTGAACGTAAAGCCATGCACCTACTGTTTTTGCAAACCTCAGCCCCAGATTCGAACCAGCAGAACTTAGTTCAAAAACAACCAACAGAAATATGATATTTCTTATTTAAATAACACACCACCTTATCTCTGTTGCCATTAGTCAAGAGATTGGCTTCTCTTTTCCGTTGTATTTTTTCTTCAAAAGATATACTGTGTAGGTTTGACCACTGGGTGGCAATGTAGAACATTAGAGAATAAACTAGGTCCTCATGACGGACATGATGTGGATACAGAGTACATAGTGGTGATGTAAAGCACAAATTAAAAGCCAAATTGGGCTCAAAGCAACACTTTTGTGCATTGTATCTGAGATTGTTTTATATGATGCTCTATTGTAACTAACAAACTTCACAAGCAGTTAAAAATGAGCAAAATCTAAATTAACATTTTTAAATGCTGTTTCCAAATATGTACAAAAACCAAAGAGAACGTTATGAAAAAAATGTTACTTAAAAGCCAAGTTTAGACCCATAATAAACTCTAAAGTCTAAGATGAATAGGCTGATTTCTATTGATTTTGTTTTTTGTGGGCTAAATAAGCCAATTTTTTTCATTTATGGGACTTTTTATTTCTGCATTACTAATGGATTAAACAACAATAAACTGTAATTAATAATTTGTCACCTTGTTCCTTGCATCCACATCTATCCCTAATCTCTTACTTGTGGTAAGTCCGAATGAGCTTCCCTCATTACAATGACTAGGATAAGTGGACGAACCAAATAAACCCGACTATAAGTCTAACCTGATTTGATCTCTCAGATTTTGAGAGTCCCGTCAAGTATTTTGGATCAAAGCCGAACTGCATGCTCATGTTCTTCATGTAATACAAAGGTGAGAATTCAGCTAAAATGAAAAATACCACCCAAAGGTTTCTGTCACCATTACACCTACTTCCTTTTAAGGAAAGCTTAATAGCATTGCTATTGTAGCCTCTAGTCTTTCCTCTGAGGTGTTCATTTTACCTCCACACTCCTCGATGATCTCAGCAATGGTGCTGGCCTCATCACCAGCCATAATTAGGATGTTCTTCAGACCATCTAAAACCACCTGCACCACCTGGGAGTCCTTCACTGACAGCAGGTTACAGAAGGGTGGAATCACATTCTGCTGCACCAGATACTCCACCTGCCAATCACAGCAGATCAGCCGTTATTCATTATTCTTATGCCGTTGATTCCAAACAAGATTCATGTATTTAAGAGACAAACCTGATCTTTTCTCCCACTTATTGTTAAATTGCTGATGGCCCATGCAGCCTCTTTCTGTGTGCCAAAATCACCCTGTTTAAAAAAGGAAAAATGAGGTGAGACAAAAAGAAGGAACTTAACATGCCAAATAGGTGAACAGCTTCTTCACAGGAAACTGAAATATGTTAAGTTTTTATATTATCTGCTAAATTTAAAGAATTGGGAAAATATGAAAATGAGCCCTAACATCAGCACTTGACATGTTAAAAATGTGTAAAAACTCAAATATACTGGATTAAAACCATACAAAATTCAGCCAAGATATAACATTTACTCTCCCAGTAGTGACTAGAAAATTGCCGCAAAATGAAAGCAGCATTGTGCAGAACGTTGGTAAACACTGTATTGTTCCTGGAATTAAAAATGACAACACTGACACATGACTGCTTAATTAAAAAAAGAACTTATTTACACCAGTCTTATCAGCCATGTTACAGACACAGCCACATGAGCCTTACAGTGCCCAATCAATGACAGACAACCTGCCAGCTTCTTCAGATAAAACTGTTGCAGAGAAAACATCCTCTGCTGCAAACAAGTGTGAGGATGCCAAATGCAATTAAATGCAAGTAAAAACGAATTCTAAGGTTCTTCTAGAAAGTAAAATCAATATTTCTTTCAAAAATAAACTGCTACACTGTTCGAATTAGTAGGTTTTTTGCTGTCTGGGTTTAACAAGTTTATAGTTAAATGGCTCAGAAGAATTAGAAAAGTATCCAGAATCCTTGAAAACTGGCTCTTTCTAGGCACATTGAATTTTTCTGATGTGAGGGAGTTATTTGGATCGTCAATAAAAAAGTTAGATCGATTATAAACAGTTCAGTAGCAAGCTAAGAGGCTTCATGTAAATGTGCATAAATTCAAGGTGAGAGTACGAGGTAAACAAACTACTACAACCAAAATTCTACCACATGCAGCTTTGATGAGTATTTGTGTGTGTTATACCTTGGCCAGCTGGTGTATGATCATTGGGATAAGTCCTGCATCGATCACAGCCTGCACCTGCTGCTGATTTCCCGCTGTGATGTTGGACAAAAACCAAACTGCCTCCTGTAAAACATATGTGCACGCACACACACAGAGAGAAGCCCTGTTAAATAATTTGCATTGTTCAGGGAACCTTATTACACCCCTGAGGACAAAACTAAAGACCAGTTTTTAAAACATCTTTTTCATAAAACCTGTTCCTTTACTTAAGCATATTTACAATTTAATAGAATAATCAAAATATAATAAAATGATGGTTCATAATCTTGGCTTTTTGCTGTAACAGCAGCAAGACAACAACTTTTTACTGGCTAATAATGGAATCAGAAATTAAACATATTGATCTAAGAAATTACCGCTGTTATAAGTATAAACATCTGGATAATTCTAAGCTTACTGACATCTTTAAAATGGCAAAAAAAAAAAAAAAAAACCTGCAGAGGTGTAGGATTGCACCAATCCTGCGACTGTATCAGTACTGGCACCTAAGGTCTCAGCCTAATTGGTGATCTGGCAATTTGTCTTAGTTTATATTTTCAGTTTAATAAGTTTTAGTTTAGTTAAAAGTCAAAAAGGAAATGTGGAATGCCTGAGATGCAGATTATCCATTTAGTAGTTTTGCTCACGTGAAACACATCAAGATATCCTTTCAATTTGTCTCAGAAACGAATAATTTTTAAATGTCTAATTACTTTTCTCCTCAAACAATTTAAATGTATAATATCCAATAAGCTGGATAGTTCACATGCCAACAATGGAACCATAGAAACTCTCTTCTTGCTTCAAAAAAATATCTTATTAAAAATTAATCGATTAATATTTAAAGAGAAAACATTTTTTTTCCACAATTGATTTCTTTTTTAAAACACTAAATATAGCAGATAACTTATAAGTTACCTTAGCACAATTAATTTGAGAAGACAATTCTGAAAAAGTACTGAAAATTATCAGGATTTATAGTCAAATATCTTTAAGTAAGGTTAGAGTAGGTATCTACAGAATGCTATAGGTGCATCCCAATTGTGTGTGTACCCACCTTGTTGATCTTTTCTTTGGGGTGTGTGAGTAGATTGGCGAAGTGAGAGAGCACATCACAGTTTAGTACCACCTGAGTCTGTTCGTCTGTCCCAGTCACAATGTTACCCACTGCTCTCAGTGCAGCCGTCTGAGTGAGGAAATGCAAACATATAGTAAACATGCAAATCAGAGACACACTGCCATTTCTAAAAGCCCACATAGAAAGCACTCACATGCACCATTTACCTCTTACAGTCAGCATTTCTTTATGGGGTACGCTGTGCATAAAACACGCTTGCAATAGTTTTGATTATTTACCTGAACTTTGACTTCTTGGTGGCTAAGCAGCGGGACAAGGAAAGGGACAACACCTGAGTCTATAACCATCTGGATCTGCTCATTCCCTCCGTCTGTTAGGTATGATAAAGCCCACACTGTATCTACAAGAATCTAGGGGGGAAAGTATTAGAAGAAAATTAAATGAACTCAGTTGCCAGCGAAAGGCAAAAGTCAGCATTCAGCAAGTCTGCTGCATAGCTGGAAATTCACTGTCACCTGATTAATTTCAGATTTATGAACTCTACAGAAAACTGGGCAAGACATAAGCTGCATAAGGGCTACAGCTTGCACATGTTGACCATTTATATACAAAGTTTGTACTGTATTTCCTAAAAAATAATAATTTTGGGTATTATCGAATGTCCCAGATAAAGTTTAAATAGTACTGTTATAACAATACACAAGCTTCGACACAAAATGAAACCTTCGTGTTCTACACAACACCAGGCATTAGAACTATATCAGATCTAATTTACAACACTCAACAGTGGTCAACGGCAACACAAAATTACATAATTTGTTATAAAATACTGATATTCATGCCATTTAGGATCAATATTTGCATATTCGCTTCAAGAGTATTAGGCTGCATGTAAACAGTCAATAGAGTCAGGTGTACTTACATTTATGTCTGTGTGGTATATGAGTACACATAACGCAGGGAGAATCTGTCAGAAAGAGACAAGTTTTAAACAGTGCTTTAATATCCTGTGTTTATATATAAAGATGTTTTACAATTATATGAACAGAGTTTAGTATATTCTTTCCACCCAAATAGAAATTGTTCTTTTGGCTTCTAAGATGTCACATGGTAATATCGTTTGGGCTCTAACCATGTTACCACGTCACATATTAAGGCTATTGCACACACAGACACACTTCTCACCTCTTGTACTGTTTCCATGGGTGGAGGAGGGTCTTTGTTTCTGCACAGGTTGACGATGACCCAGGTGACATTACGCAGAAAGGTGATGGGTATGGAAGGATTGATGAATGACAAGAGGGGTTTGACCACTCCAAGTGAAATGACGTAGTCTCGACACTGTGGCCCATCACCTGGACAGATTGCAAACGATTATGTCAAACTACAATTTCTGTACAAAAACTAAAACTAGCAAAGAAAATCACACAGACGGGAACTTACCGATGATGTTGCCCAGTGCCCACACGGCCTGCTCGCACACGTTCTGGTGATGGGAATGGAGCAGTCGCAGAAACAAGGGAACAGCATCTAAACACACAGATGCACATGGGAGAGAAAGAAGAAAAGAGAGGTCAGCTGAGTCTAAAATTCACATGCTCTAGAAAGATGCTGGAAGGCAGCCACTTTAAACACTGGGACTTACTGGATTTGACCACTGCCTGCGTCTGGGCTGACGTCCCTGAAGCAATGTTAGTCAAAGCCCATGCAGCCTCAAACTGCAACGAAGGACTGTATTAAGGGAGAGAAGGGTGGAGAGAGAAGGGGGTGGAGGGTGATAGAAGGAATGACAGAGAAATGACAATAAGAATTAAGACAGTGGTAGAAGCCAGAGTGTCTACAGAGAGAAACTTGTCAACCCAGTGTGCTCCAGGACCAAATGGAGCAGGCCACATGATGGTGCAACATTTGCATCATGAAAAATTATGCCACTACACATAAAACATTTTAAGTATTGTCAGTACTGCTCCAAACACTAACCAACTACACTGGGACTCGCAGCTTGTGGTTTAATTCAAATCAACATGAATTATTTCCTGCTTTTTATTACTCCACTTTTTATATTAAATTCCTAATTAAACAACATGATTAATCAAATGATTTTCTTCTTCTGAAAACCATAATGCATAGTCATTGTTGTCAGGTTATTAATGTTTTCATGGTATGTGCACAAGTACCACTGCATTCCAAACCACATACTTAGGAAGAATAACTTTATTGTAATATAAGCAAATTTACATGTATCGTACAGTTTTTTTTGTTTTTTTGTTTTGTTTTTTTGCATACATTATTTTTTTTTGCATAATCCAGCTCGTTTGGAAGCTTGGGGTCAAATTAAAATATTTCCAGCAAAAACAATGATGATGCTGATTTGACCTGGAGCCAGCTTAGCTTACTGGTTACATTTTTATTTTTGAATATAATGACCTGGATATACACTATATTGAAAAAGGTATCCACAAAAGTTTTACACAAAAGTGTAAAAAATAGTTATATAAGAACATTATATGCTTTCCAACTATGCAGCAACAGTTTAGGGAAGGCCCTTTCCTATTCCAGCATGCTGTGCCCCTGTGCACAAAGCAAAGGCCTATAAAGACATGAAGTGGCCTGCACAAAGCCTTGACCTCAGCCCTACTGAACAGCTTTGGAATAAACTGGAAAATCAGTTGAGACTTATTTGATTAACATCAGTGCTCAGTCATACAAACGATCTTTTGACTGAATGGCCAAAAATTCCCACAGACATATGTCAAGGTGTTCTGAAAAGCCATATAGTGTATAGAGAAAAGTAGAGTGGCTGTTGTTATAGCTGAGAGGTTGCTCTAGTTTAATACCATTTGTATTTGAAATAGAATATGGCCAGAGTGTATATTGCTCATTGTGTCATAATATTCATTTAATTTTGTTAAATGCTACCTCCCATAAGTCGATTCTTGGGCACAAATCAAAACTGTCCCAGACATAATGAAAATTGAACTGTGAAATACATTAAATGGCCCTATAATACAAAAATGAATATATAGATATAATTTTGTCACATAATAATTTTTATTTATTACCACAGACCTAACGTTAGACTCTACTAAGCCTTGGCAGTTGAAAAATAGTGCTTCTGGTGTACCCTTAAGCCAGTGTGCAGAAAACAGCAATGCTTGCCAAATAACCTAAAATCAGATTAATGCTGCTAGGATCTGAACAATCAGAAAAATACTGTTCACACATTTCAGGGTGACGTCAATCTCATCTTAAATAAAAAGATAAAATTACACACAAGATTGAAAAACTCATTAGAACGTCAATAAAATAGCCAAAAGCAACCACAGCTAGTAGTTCCAAGTGTGTGTGTGTGTGTGTGTGTGTGTGTGTGTGTGTGTGTGTGTGTGTGTGTGTGTGTGGTGTTTACAAGCCTCGTGCAGGCAGAGTTGTGGGGGATGGGAGGAAAAGCCTCACAGCACAAAGTGAGCTGGCACTTCAGGATCACCCTCATGCTCCGATTTTCATCCATCAACCCCAGTTTTCTTCATTAAACACACACTCAGTCCTGCTTTTTCTTCATTTCTTTCTCTATCTGTTCCCTCACAGCTCTGCTCTACCTCACGCACAACAAAAAGCTGCTCGCTTATCTGGGCAAGCTAAGCATCCTCTCTGGTTTATACTTTCTCTGATGCTTGAACTGGAAATACTCACTTGTCATCTCTCTCCAGGCATTTGACCAGGATGGGGAGGATACCAGATTTTATCAGGTCATCAATGGGAGGGTTTCTGTCACTGGAGAGTAGTTTTCTGCTCAAAAAAAGGGAGCAAATAATTCTATATTTATTACACAGTAGAAATACAGTATACAATAAATTTCACAGTCAGAATAATATTAGGAGTTTTTGCACTAAAATGATTTTAAGGTTTAAAGTTTCTCATTTTTTGTTCTCTATAGCTATTAAGTTTTTAGCACCTTTTTAGCTTTAAAAATGGCTCTAAATTGAAGCATGCAAATCATCATTTGTATAAAAGTCATTTATTGCTGACTATCACACGTACTTAAAAAAATTTAAAGCTGATTTACAAATTAACTAAACATTACAAAAATCTTTTTCTATTTCTGTTAAAGATATTAATTTAATAATTTTATGAGCTTACAAAAATCAGTTTGACTTTTTGTATGAAAACGAAGGCCAAATTAAATAAATAAATAAAAAAGACCACATAGAATTGATGATGCAACTTATTATACTTATTATAATAAGTATAATAATTATAATATTGTATACACTAACTTATTATACTACTAAATCAGTAATTAATGAAGATTAATTTCAATACAATGTATTTGTTTATTTGACTAAAGCAGAATTTTGAGATTTATCATATATTTACTTACACTGCTATTACAATATGTTGTTGACTTTAAAACCTACCACACCTCCAATATGATTCAATATAATTCAATTCAAAATACGGAAAAATTCAATTCAAAATATGGAAAAAAAATTAAAATCCTTTTTTTTTTTTGCACTTTTATGCCAAAAATGTATTAAAAAGTGGGATAAATAATAACAATTTAAATAAAAAAACCTGAAATTTCTGATCAAATTTAAAATACTGCATTATTATATCACATGATTAAGAAAGTGAACATTTTCATATTTAAAACCTTTAGATAACATTAATTAATAACTAATATTAATTCAATAATGTTTGAATAAGCAGTACAAATCTAAAGAATAGACATTAGTAACAAAAATAATGATCAACAGTATGGACATGACCGGGTCTGCACACAGACAATAAAATACCATGATAAATCTCTAACCTGGCTGCTTGTACAGCACTGAGCTGTACTACTGCATTGTCGCTGGTGGCATTCTGTAAGAAAGAGAAGAATGTATGATAAAAATCAAAAAGTAAAAGCAGAAAGGTAATTACAGGCCGCTCAGCACTTTGCTTAGCAGCCAGTGTGTGCAGCCCACAAGGCATCCAACATAGTAGCTACTATCAATCAACACACAGTCATCAGGCTCACAACTACTCACAACTATAATCATGCTGGCATTACATCACATACATACCTGTAGGATGGCATCTAGTGTTACATTTTGCTGAGAAAAAGAAAAGAAAGAAATATTGCAATTTTGTCAAATCTTAACTAAAACAACATATGAAGCACTGGTAAGATAAGTGATTCATGACATGAGAACTGAAGGTATATTCAGAGATTTTTGTTCAAAGCTGGCCAAAGATCTAAACAAAAAACATCATCCCTCCCCCTCAGTACTCTACCCAAATGACACCTCAAACACACCATGAAAAGCACATAACCCACCATTCCTGATTCAAATTAAATACTAATAACTTTATAAGCAAGTCAAGGCAAAGAGAACTTTGTTGGTATAAATCAGGTAGCATACATATCATAACCCAAACTGCCTAAATCAGAGTAAAAAAAAAGTTACCATTTGGCACAGTATCTAATCAAAGTAACAGCAAAACATGTTTCTACATTTTATGAAATCATTTTTAGTCGACTCAGATATTTTATAAAACTCAACATTGCTGAGGTGAGCGCTTTCTTTATTTTTAATCTACCGTCCCCTCAAAGGTCAAAGCAGTCCCACTTTTGTTAACTGATGCTCTGTAACTATTCACTTCTTCTTTGTGTTTAATTACCTGTGCATGGTAATTTATAAGTAAATCTGGATAGTTCAACTGACATAACAAATAAATCTATATAAAAACACAAAATCCACACATTTGTAAAAATACAAAATGGTGTATTTCGTATTTTACTTTTAAAGAATATTCTCAAAGAATTGTGATATCTTGATAAATATTTGAAAAAAGTATAAACAGTCATTACTTTCTTACCATAACATTTCTAGCCATATCAGCTACATGCACACAGAGCTCAAGTTCCTTCTCTAAGCATGTATTATTTTAACAGCCACAGTGTGAGGACTTGAATAATATTATACAATTTGTTTTGACTTAAAAATAACTGCTCTCCCCTGTAACTGAATACAACTGGCAGTCATAGAATGAAGGGGCAACAGAATTAAGAGGGATGAAATCAGGGGTACAAAAAAAATCTCAGGATTAGATCCTCACCCCCTTGAAGTCGGCATCTACGTCCGAGTCCTCGAGACTTTCGTCTTGTGGAACGTTGCGCTTTTTCAAAAGGTGCTCGTCTCTTTTGTTCTGCAGAGACAGATGAAGAGGTCAAACACAGGTTTAATACATTCAAATGAAACTCATTTATGTGGTCATTTATTTACCAAAACAAAATCTTCAGCAACAGCAGGGACAGGTCTGATCAGGACTGACTAAAGACTAGAAAGTTTTAACAAATCAAAGCAACATTACAAAAGCATCAGAGTAGAGATTTATGATGAAGATTATTGATGTTCTTAAGAGGTTCAATGATTAACTGCTTAACCGATAACTGAAAAAAAAGTTATTTTATTAATGCTTTCGATAAAAAAAAAGTATATTAAATTAATTTCCAACAGCTGAAACTTGATTCCAACTGAGAGTGCAGATATAGTCTGTACAGAGTAAGAACGCAGATAATTTTTTTTCCCAATTTTCCTCCCAATCTTGTCGTATCCAGTTACCTGATTGCATTATGCTTCCTCTCTACCGATGCTACTTCTGATTGAGGAGACTTGTTGTAACTTGTTAATATGACACACTGTGTTTCAGATTTTAATTAGATGCTATATGCTCGTCTGCTACCAGTTAACCGCAGACTAATGACGGTCGGTTATCCACAATGGACATTCACAGCAAAATTGGTGTACACCATCACTCCCCAATTTACCAATTACAATGTAAAACCTGATAGACTTTTCAAAATACATCATGTGGGTCAAGATTTATTAAGGCATATCCAAGATGGCTGTAACAGCTGCCAAGAAGCTCAACCAAATACTAAATAAAATGAATGAATTCAAGTTGACTTGATGTTTAAATCTTTGTAGATTCAGCCTTTTATATGACAGCCATTAATAATTATATTTAAGCAGCAGACTGTGTTTTTCAGTGCATATGTAATGCTGTAAGATGCTAGCCATTAAGCAAAGAAATCTGGCATGTTGTCATTTATAAACAGTAAGGATTATAGTGCAGCAAACTTAACTGCATGCATAGACTGGAGAGACATCACTAATCCATCCTGGCTGTGTTTATTCACTTGCTATTCCCTCAGACTCATGAAACACTTGTTTTACAATTTGTATTGTTTTAACAATAAAGTCTCTATCATCTTTTCAAATTCTGGACTTTATTATTTTATTTTTGTTGGATTGTAGGCAAGATTTTTTTCCTGCCCTTTTTAAAACCTATCTTTCTTGCAAAATAGCTGTTTATGTGGGACAGGCTGTTGGGCTGGCTTGCTGTGATGCTGGTCCTTGTACTATCATGTACATCATGACTTCATCCACGATCCAGAGGGTCTTACCTGTGCAATTGTGTTCTTACTTATGTATACAACAACCATGTGCATTCAGTACTGTAGTCTTTAACTCAAAACAAGACATCTTTAGGATTTTTTTGCATTACAATAGTTAATAGAAACACATTTCACCACTCATTTTCTTTTGTCAACTGTTTCTTTTAAAAATGCACAAAATCCTGCTTCCCCTTATTGGGATTAAATCTGCTGTCTGGTCTGTTATGAAGCTCTAAGAAAATATTCACTCTAAAGAATGTGTTTGTTTTTCACTGGGCTAAATAAACGCTTCACAACAACATCTATGTTCGCATTCTTTTCAATGCTTCACCAATCTGATCCAGCATCAGTTTGGGGTGGGTGCTGTGCAAAATCCTGTTCCCTGTTAAAATGTGCTCTAGCAACGATTAGTCCAGCATCAGAAACAGCTGCTAGAATGACACTGTTCGATGAGGCATAACGACACACACAGCATGAAGGTTTAACATAGCAGACCCCAGACATCAACATATTTTTAGTCCTTGGTGACAGAAAGTCAAGATCCATAAACTGTCCGTGATGATTGGCATTGGTCCTCTTTTTGGCACTGAGCCAAGAAAAGCCATTGAAGCACACTTTCTCCTGGTTTGTCAAATAGCTTATCATATCAAACATAGGCACACTAAGGCTCAATCATAATTTGCATTCTAGGCTTTACTGATGAGCAATTTCATGGCATGTCAAGGTCCCATGATGGGCAAGTCATAAGAGCCAGAAAACTGTGAAAGTACAAAAACATTTCTAACATCTCTAACTCAATCAAGGAGACAAATATCAATTAATCAGTCTTAGGCTCTGAGGTTTAGAACAGAGTGCTTCCAAACATTATTAGGACTTGCCAGAGAAGCCTGACCATACACCTGCAAAAGCTAGTCACACACTGAAGAAGAGTCTAATGAAGAAGATGTATGCCAAAATATTTTTCCCTTAGTGACAGAAAAAAAGAAGACCCACAACCTTCCTAAGGGGCTTATTCTGGGTTTGGGCCAGTAAGCAAAAGCCATGCACCAACAAGAGGCCTCTGACTCAGTGCTCCATCCTGGGGTGCTGCCAGTCCAGGGCCTCCATGACTCAAATACTGCCAGCCTAAGAGGCACTTTAATAGCAGAAATGCTCATGGTATAAAGGGCACTAGTCTGCAAACTAACATAATGAAGCAGAGAGCCATTAAGAACCTAAAACCCTTCATTCAAAAATGCCAGCTAACATAAAACAAAAGATTTGTACTGGTGGAACCAGACTATTACCAGCAGATTCCAAAAATTTTAAGTTTTTAAGCATCCTGGTGCCATCTCTTCCAAGGGTAAACAAGACACACATGCCTGGCCGTCCACATAATCACATGATCTTCATTTATGGATTAGATGCCCAATTTAGATGGCTGCATGACCATTGTAAGTGCTTTTGACTGAAGAAAGGTGTAAGCATGGGTACTTTGGGCTGTGATTACGCAGCTTTATACACAGAAGTGTTTAATGCGCGATGTGGTGACAGATTCAGCAGCATTAAAATGATCTGCAATTTGAGCCACAGTAGCCCTTCTGTTGGTTCCTACCAGACATCAAATACTTCATGTGCTTTGGCATCAAACGAATCTTGGCTGCCCAACAACCTGTCAGCGGTTTCTGGCTTGTCCCCTCTCTGACCACTGTCATTTGCTGTGATTCCTTGCTGATTTAGAGATACTTTAGGCCAGGCATCTGGCCATAATGACCTTACCCCTATTAAAGTCACTCAAGTCTTTATGCTGCTTACATCTGCAGAACTGAACATGTGAAACATCAGTTTATGTTCATCTCAGCACATGTGGGTTGGTGTTTTTTTTAACATGGTGTGGATATGCTGATTTTGTTCTAGTCTAAAGGTAAAGCTTCATAATACAAACATCTTTATTTGATTAACATGTTTACTTAGCCTTTGTATTATACTGTTTGCTACCAAATCCTGAGCTGGTGTGGCTCACACTGTTCGCATTTATCATACTGTTCTACATTACTGCCTCGTTCTCTGTTAGAGGCTCAATGAGGTTTATATTTTATATGGGACACTGTACACTTGTCAGGTAACTACCAACAAAAGACGATCGGTTATTAGTTAAAAGAACCTGGCAAGGCCGCTCAGGTGGGGCAGCAGTAAAAACACATGCTGGAACCAGAGCTGGGATCTCGAGTACATCGTATCGAATCTCAGCTCTGCCTGCCGGCTAAGGCTGAGGAGCCACATGAACAATGATTGGCCTGTTGTTCAGATATGGGCGGGACTAAGCCGGATGGGATTTCTCTCCTATGACTGGTGCAATACGACCTCTGCTGGCTGATTGATGGCACCTGCACAGAGATGAGAAAAGAGTGCTCTCAGGGTGTGTCTCTCCGTACACAACGCTGAGCTGCACTGCACTCGTCAAAGTGTAAGTGATAAGATGCATACGGCATGCTGCCCACGTGCCGGAGGGGAGGGGTGGGTTAGCTTTGTTCTCCTCAATCAGAGCAGGGATCAGCATTGGTGGAGAGGAAGCATGACAATCGAGCAATTGGACACGCTAAAAGGGAGAAAAGGGGAGAAAATGCATTAAAAAAAAGTACTTGGCAAAATTTGCATCCATAATTTAATGATCCTAATCAATAGATCACATTCACCAGCATTAAAATGATCTGCAATTTGAGCCACAGTAGCCCTTCTGTTTGTTCGTACCAGATGTCAAATCCTTCATGTCCTTTGGCATCAACGAATCTTGGCTGCCCAACAACCTGGGCGGTTCCCGGATTGTCCCTTCTCGGACCACTGTCAGTTGGTGTGATGCCTTGCTGAGCCATAATAAAATGAATAGGCTATGGAAAAAAAATGTCAGCACCATTGATGCCTTTTTGCGATGAGTCTTTTATCATACTGGACTAACTGAATTTACTACAGTCCTAAAGGACTATTGTAACATCACAAGCATATCAAGGAGATGATAAATGTCCACTAAGCTCAGATCAGAGGCTCATATGCACTCTTTTCTCCATTCCACCCACTCATCCACCTACCCGTACACCCACACGCACCTCCACCCAACTGCAGCCGCACTCGATCCCAAATTCTCAGATCAGATTCTCTGTCCATGGTATAATCTTTGAGCTGGTCATTTAATAACTACACATTAAGAAAGATGAATACCTTACCTTTCTCAGTTCAACTGTTACTTCATTACGATGTCTTCGCATAGTCTGAAAGAGAAGAAGTAAAGATAAAGCAAAGGTTACTACTTAGCAACAATAGTGGATGTTATTCTGGCATAACATTTTGTTTTGTTTTTAGAATAGTACGCAATGAAGGCAGACACTTACTGATGATTAGCTAAACAAAAGTCAATGATGAGACTCCACAAAACAGTGTGAAAAAATGTAAACTTTTTATTAAAGCCAGGACTTTATCATGACTACTGTAAATGTCACTTAGGTGGATAGCTCACCTCAATCAACATCAGAGCATAGGTCATTCATATATAAAGTCTAGCCTTGTCACACTTAAAGCACTCAGAAGAGTAAAATAAACTACAAACTAAGTCTCTGTACTTTAAAAGCAGTAAAGTAGTAAAGCAGTCAGAACCATTTCTCCTGTTTTACTTAGCATGCTAACTCTACCCAGATAGCATAACCTGCTAAATCTGATCTCACCCAAGCACAATAATGTCAAAGAGCCGTTAATAACAGATTGCCACTGGATCACCTATAGTGTAGGGGCACCAACTTGGGCAACAAATAAAAACAAAAACAAACCCTTTATCTCTTTAGTGTGCTGTTTATACAGTGTCTGAGTTTTGGCACATGGAATCACAGTAGCTAAAATACTTTACTAGCTTACTGAATGGTAGCCATATGTCTGCACCCTTCCTGCATTATAACTATACAGCTGTAGAAAGTTACTATGTACTGTGCAGGTTTGGGATGCAATCTGAAACTGTTCATGATCAAAATACCTTTTGTATATAATAACTTACTGCATAACAATAAGCATTATTGTAATTTTTTAAGTGTCATTTCAATCCATTTTAAGGATTGAGCATCAAGACCAACATAGCTAAGAAGCTCATACATATACAAGTAATAAATTTCATGCCAGTGGCACATTACATGCCAGTGTTTGCGCTCTGGAAGGAATGTCACACCACCCGTCTCTGTTAACTGGAGTCTAAAAGGAAATAATGAATACGGTTCTTTGCCTGCTCTATTAAGTGGCACTTGGCATCTTGGC